>NC_143584.1:200197866-200349504 GCF_048544385.1 Mastigoproctus giganteus | reverse complement strand
ATCGCGGATTGGTCAGTCCGACACTTTCTCCACCGACTCTGGCTAGAGTCGCTTAATATATCCAGTAATTCAAGAACTACGAACCGAAGCAAGGGAATGAGACTACACCCTATCTTGTAGGCAACTGTTTTGAGACTAGATAAGCGCTGGAAGCATAACCACCCACGTCCATGCAGCAACAATGAACACCAATCTAGAGGTTGAGCAGATTTCAATTAAATCTATCGCGTTTATTAAATTAATAAATTCTAATATATAAATTTATTTTTTACAATTTTTTTATCATAAATAGGGAGAATGTATTTTTAATTTCGATGATGTTCGCATACGCATATCCGTGTTACATCGTCTGACTGACAGCTGTTTTCTCGCTACGTTTTCCTCCAGAGGTTTTGTTTAATATTTTCATTTTAAAGCACCCCCTCCCCCCCCTGATATTTTTAAAGAAACTTCGAGCAAAAATTTTCGGAAAATCGTAGTTACGCATCTGGAAACGGCTGTATTAATCGAGCAACTATTTGATGAGTAGCCGCGCGATGAACTCTTTGTATAGCAGCTTTAATAAATTTTCCTTTTTCTTTCTGTTTACATGCGTTTGACATCGTTTTAGAACAGCTTGCATTGGCAGGAAATGTATGGTCCGTTATTTCGAAAGAATACAAGTCTGGAGTGGGGAAGGTTGAAGAAACCGTGCACAAACACACGCTACAATTCCCACAGCTGAAATTTTCAATTTCATTTTTCTTTTGTAAGGAAGCCCGAAAATTGCATATTCGTACCAGGTGGCCAATATGTCTTCTCTACAGCCAGATGCGTTTAATATTCTGTTTCCAGAACGTTTCACTATTGCTAGAAAACCCGAAATAGTTTCCTTTCTCTTTCTTTCTCTCTCTCCTTTTCTCTTCTCTTTGATAAAAATTTGATTTTTGTTCGGTGGAAGAGTTGTTATTTCTAAAAGCACATTTTACCTACCAAGGACGTAATAAGTGCATAAAAGAAGTTGCTTTGCATCTTTAGAGCACAAACTGTATTTCTTTTGCGATGGATGCGAACGTTTTATGAGTTTTTTGCATACCAGAATGGGGATGAGCGGATAAAAACAGTTTCATTTGCAGAGGAATTCAGTTAAATCTAATTTATCACAGGCACCGCGCCTTCCACTGGCAGACGATTTTGACACGAACTTCGTTTGGCAATTAATCATACAGAAATATTGTATATATGGCATTAAATTAATACTCGAAGGAATGCCGCAGGGAGAATTACACTTTTGACAGGATAATTTGTCCAGTTTAGTTTCGTTTCGTATTTCCATTGCAATTCGTGCGTGAATAGAAAAAATTCTCTCTCTCTCTCTCTCTCTCTCTCTCTCTCTCTCTCTCTCTCTCTCTCTCTCCATTGGTCTTGGATCCTATAGAAAGGGCACCACAATCTGCATGCTGGTAAACAACTGAATAGGATGTCTTTTATTGGTTAGTTAGTTTTATATAGCTTAATACTTTGAATTTTCGTTAATGTTCCAAGGCTGGTTTTCTACACATCGGAACTTAAAACCTAAGGAATAAACGGAAAAAAATTCGAATGTATTGCGAATGCAACTTATTACAATACACAGATCGGGAAACCAGAGGAAATTTTTTGGAGTTTGCTGGTCTAAAGAAGGAATGGTATTCAGACGAACCTTCATGCACGGCCACCAGTCGTTTTTGTCCTAATCAGCCCATTGAACTACCTCCAAATGTATCTTCTTGGTCTTTACGCTCGACATTTCGCAGGAGCAGTTGCTCCAGACTTTCTTTTAATAAACGATAATGCGTATACCTGGTGATGTATGTCCACCTTCATAAAGACAGTACAGCGTACAGAATGGCCAGCTATGTCTTTTACCTCAGTCGAACTGAGCATGCCTTGGATGCTTAGGGGAGGGTTGTCAATCAGAGGCTCAAGAATGGAAATATATAGGATTATAAAAGTGCCATTTTTGGCTCTTCGTGAACTTCTTGAAATTTTGTTGAAATTTTCAACGGAATCAGCAAATAAAGAAGCTATCCTCACCACCAGGGATACCTTATTTCTTTAAGTCTATACCAAAGTCTTCATAATTCAAAAGACTTTAGGCCCATTTCCATAAGAAATTGTTTTCGTAGAATCTTTGATAATACCATTCTTCTCTTCGTTGTCCAAAATTGTTTCAGCCAAAACCCATCACATCCATCACTCAAATTGATTCAGCATCTCAATGTAACTGTATATTCTTATACTCAGAAGACCTTCAATACCGAAAGGAAACTCTTGATGCTGTTGACACCCTACAACCAACTTAATAAAACGCCTCCTGTGCAGCGCACATTCAGCAATAACACCGCACCTATTTCTTCAAATGATTTATTATTCCTGTACAGTACAATGATGATCATCGTACCACCCCAACTTAAATATTGAATATAACTACTTTTAGTTATTACTATCTTTTTTTCGAATAACCTTTAAAATGTTAAACATGATTACCAGGTGATTTAACTTCTCCCAGTGACCATTTCAACGCTGATAGTTGTATAAAAATAGTTTCATTTAAAATTCATCCGAAGTCGTCACGCGAGTGTCTATTTTAAAAGAAATTACAGCAATTATAACAGTGTTTAAGAGGTACACCCACACATTATCTAGCATTAGATTATTATCCAAGACGTTGGATTTCCTTAAAATTACACGCCTTGGCACACAGACTTGTTATTACAAAATGTTTCCAACACACCCTCCACACGCACACACCACTACCTCTGTTTTTATCAACTTTCAAGACCAACAAATTGGTACGATAACCCCTCCTACGTCTGCTTTGCATGATAAATCCCCCCCCCCCATCGCCAAATAGGTCTACACTAATAATCGCAAAAGGTCAGAAATCATAGGTCACCTGAGCTGGAGGAGTTTCGTATAACTCTAGCCATTACACCCTAATTGGTCGAGTCACAGATAGATTGATAGACAGAAGGAACAAGAATGGCCTATGTCTTCAGTACGAGTTTCTGTTTGGCGCAGATAACACGTGATGAAGTGAAATGATTTAAGATCACAGGAGACAAACAGAGGCAGTGTGGCTGGCATTTAACAACTTCGAGCATAATTTATTTAATCAAAGGGTTTAGACGCGTTCTGACATCAATCCCGACGGCGCTACCCAAAATGCTGCCTGGAGATATTGTCTGCATGGCGCAGGGGGAGGCCTTAGTTCAAGGAGAAATATCATTTATTAATTATCCAGTTGTATCTGAAGGCTATGCAGCCGTTGGTCTTAACTCGATAAACGAACAGAGCGGAGAATACCTCAAGGTAAAATCCCTTGTAATAATTAGATTGATTTATAGCTACAGTTTGTAGATAAACTCACAAACACGAAAAGAAGTATTAAAATAAACGCCTTTATAATTAACTGAGATAATCATAAGATCTTGCTTGTTCAGATCAGTGGCCAACTTTATCGGTCTCGAGTAGGACTGTGGCATTTTAATCATGGAAATGTATTTTTCATCGTGTACAGTTTTTTTTAGCTCAATTCTCTTTAATGAGCTGGTTAAGTTTCTTTGTTTACATATTAAAGCCATCCCAGCGCCACCTTGTATTAATATTTATTATCATTAACAAAAAATCAATTTTTGATTCGTGTAGAAACTTTGTTTTTGATAGGTGCTGTTTCAAACTGTTTACTAAAATCTAATAGGTCTTTTACACAGATAAGTGCATCCTAACTCAATATTAATCACGTCCTAGGCATTATCCTTTGGCTTGTGATAAGATTTTAAGGAATGATAGATGGAACTGTAAAAAGACTTCCATGCTTTTATCTAGATCAGGGAATTAGATGCCATTAAAGACATATTGGCTCGTAAAATGTTATCTACTCATGACACAGCGACTACAAAACACGTTTACAACTATTCCCCCACCCTCCTCCCAAAAAATAGGGAGCAATATTTCGTCCATTAACTTTTTTTGACGACCGTACCATTGGAGAAGGGTGGGGGAGTGTAATTACTGTGTCTACTAGTTTCCTAATGTTTTTTAAATGATAATATCATTTTAATGGTTGTAAATGGGGATGCTTTGCAAGGAATATCAAGGATATTTTGAATATTCGAGCAATAAGAAAACAGAATCGTACTTATTGCAAAAACTTTTAGAAGCTATTTGTTGCTCGTTTGTGGAGGTCTTTTTATGTAACTTTGCATTTGACCTGAAATCTATCTCCAAACCCTAATTATCCAGCCATTTGATAGAATCTGTACAGTTGTGATGGGACACGCCAGATGGCGCTTTAGAAAAAAAACGAATACTAAATGCTACAATTAGTTTCGTGGTGTATTTAGTATTTCTTTATTTGCTGATATTTTTCTGGATCATTTTTTCTCTTATTTTTAAAATTTTGAGTTATTAAAATTCTGATTATCTCTTGGTGTTCCATCATTTTTGGCAACATGGTGTATCTGAGGACAATATCTGATGCAGTCGCTTCGGCCTTCATTACTTAAAATAAATAAAGCGACTTTAACGCGGTTTTAGTTGGAAAATCTTTCTAACTACCATCTATCTCATAGAGTGGACACTTGTCCTAAACTAAGGGACTCGCAGCAGCAGTGTAACAATGGGTGGCTTGTTTAATGAGGTCGAGTACAGTTTCACCACACCAGTCCATCCTGGTAGATCGTGTCTTGCAGCGTAACAGCTGCAATGGCTATCGGTCTTCGGAAGAAAGAGGATACCATAATTATTGTCAATTATGTCACATCTCATGTAAGTCGATAACACCCACAAGCGACCAGAGCGTGAAGGTAATGAAGGAAACGTAATTAAAGGCTGATGTAAATTTTAACAAGGTCATTAAGGAAAGGGACAAAAACTTGAAAAGCGGATTCGGTTAGTAACTCAGACACCTTATTATGGGTATTTGAATGGATCACTGGGGACTACGGCTGGCAGTTATCGACATCATAAACCTTAGGAAACTAATCTAACTGATGTGAAAAGGCAGGTCTCCAAGTTCGTGTTTTGCGCAGCGTCTCATGGGTAGATTAAGTTTCCATTCGAGGGATCCAATCCTTTTGATAAACTAGTGTATATTTCAGTAATTATTCGTTCGTAATGTTTCCCCAAGACCATCTAAATAGGAATGATGTCTTTAATGGATCAATTATTATGTGGAAATTATAAACAACTTTGATATAATTCAACTTCACTTGAGTAAAGTTTTTGATGCAGTTCTGCATGAAGGGCTATTACACTCAGTGATCACTGAATTGTGACCACCTACCTAATACAGTGTTGGGTCACCGTTCGCACGGATAATAGCCGCTATTTGCCTAGGCATTGACTCCACTAGATGATGAAGACGTCCGTAGGGATCTGTAGTCATGCAGCCTGCAAGGCTTACCACAGTGTTTGAATAGACGACGATTGCGTGTTCATACACCTCACTTCCCATTCCAAAAACATCCCACAACTGTTCAATTGGACTGAGGTCAGGCGAATTTATAGGCCAATCAAGATAGCTGATACCTTCACTATGTTCTTAAAGCTATTCGTACACAGTGCGGGCATGATGACACAGTGCATTATCATTTTGAAGATCCCATTTCTGTCCCAGAAAAAATGCAAGATGGCAGGGTACACATGGACTCCCAAGAGCTGTCGGTAGATCTCACCGGTTAAACGTTGGTCCATACGGACCAGGGGTCCTAGGTCTTTCCAACAAAACGTGCTCTATATTAAGCCACCACCTAACCTGCTTGAATAGTGGGTATCATGCACGATGGGCCCATGGACTCGTGTTGCTAGCACCACCCACGAAGGTCGGTCGGTGTGCAACAAAAAAAACCTATTATTTTTAGGCCACCCAAGTAATTAAATTCATCTGCCATGCTGTGTGTCCTATGTCTATTAATTGCGTGTGTTCTATGGTCGATCTGTCTGTTTTGCTAGACGAAAAACCCCAGTTTCTAGAGGGAAAACCTAGCTATCTACGCCTGAGACCGACTAACTCAGCCACGGAGTGAAAAAGTCCATTAAAGTTCCTCGCGTCATCGACGGGATTCGAACCCGGGCCTTTTCTATCCGGTGTGGGGTGGCGGCGACGATACCACTGTGCTACCGCGCAGATATGTCGGTGTGTTGCACCAGGTATTTGGACTCATCCGACCAGCACATCTGTTTCCTGTTGTCCAGTGTCCAACCAGCTTGTTGTTGACACCACAGCATTCGCCGTCGATGATGATCAGCGGTAAGGAGATGGTGTCTCTTGGTTCGTCCCCTGTCGAACTCCATACGTCTGACTGTGCGGTGCATCGCCCTTTGGGATATTGTTCTTGCATTCCCCATATTGTATTGCGATTTCAACTATCGTACAGTGACCTACCATTGAGCCATCGTGCTGCACCATTCACTTACCGTGAACATCTACCTTGCGTAATTCTTTACAGTTCTGTCGACTGGAGGTGGCTTGACCCGTTTGGCACCATTCTTTGTATACCTTAACCACAGTGGGCCTTGAGCAACCACAAGATGTGTCGTTTCCGACATGGAAGCACTCGACGCAGGAGCTCCTACCAATGCCGCCCTTTTGAAACTCTGGGATATCCTTATTACGTCCCATAACTGCTATTTTATCACTCTGACTTGCACGACCAGATGCAAATTATCACTGCTCTAGTTTACGAAGTTGTTCGGCTGTTTATACTGCAAACTATGCTGCATAGTCCATTATGGATGGGATGGTCACAATTGAGTTTTCATGAGTGTATATCAACTGGAGCAAATTGGAATTAATGGATCTTTCCGGGAATTTAAATTTAGAAGCTATCGTTGGATTAGAATTGACTCAAAAATAGCAGAGTGAGAAGATAGTCAGAAATGGTCATTGTTCGGGATGGACTAGTGCAGTACGTGAAGTTCCCCCCCCCCCCCAGGGATCGACTTTGTGTCCAATTCTGTTCCTTGTCTTCATTAACGAGAAGAACGGCTTAGAAGGTGCGGCCTTCAGAGAACTTGACCTCTTAGGAGGGGCCTGATTGAGGCATATAAGGCGCTGAAGGAGACCAGTAAAATAAAAACGGGGAGGGCTTTATTTTCCCTTGTAAGATAAACAAGAACTGGGGGTTACGAATAAAATCTTAAATGAACTGAAAGCTAAATTTCACGAAATTCAAGGAGGAGAGTTTGGTAAATTTCAAAGAGCAATTGGATAGCCAATTTTTAGTGACTGGGAAAGTATGAATCTTTAGGAATTATTTTAGATTGTTGTTGTTGTGTTTGAATGAAACCTCAGTCCATGAAGTATTATATCATCGAATGAGTAGGATTATATCCAATCCATGTACCATTTCTTTGAAAAAAATAAGAGAAAATTATTTATTTTCGATAGTGAGTGTTTTTAAATTTTTTTTCTATCAGTTTTTAAGAGATCTTTGTAATATCAATAAAGGCTTCATTAATCTCCTCTGAATACTTAACGGTTTTTTCATTCCTTCGTTTCTTTTTATTTTAAAGGCGACTCTTAACAAGATTCTAAATGCATGTCTGAGGATTAAAGTTTAATATCATAAACGCGTCTGATTGATGAGATAGTATTAATGGTTAACTACTTCACAATAGGCAATCACAATGAAACTCACTGCTCAGTTATAAAAAAAAGAAAAAAAAATGTAGGGGCAACTGAGCCCTAATACAGTTAAGAAACAGCTTTTTAGGAGCAGAAATAATACCAATTTATTTTTAATGCATTTTTTGATGTAATTACCATGGAAAGACTTCAGTCTAGTCACTAGACAGGTCGCTTAAATAAAAACAGTAATTAAAGGGGAAAAAAACCCTCTTTTACAGCAACCTACACGGGGGAAGGTGTTAAGAGAGTACCAAGCCAGTTGACGTCAGTTGCTGGTGGTTGTGATGAGGATTAATGAGGTCGTTAACATTCGCAAGAAACGCTTGCAACCTCGTAAATTAAGGAGGGGGTGGGAATTTTTCAGTTCATTAAGTGGCGATTTTACACCCCTGTGGTAAACGTAAACAACCAGTGTTGAGGTGTACTCACGTGGCCTTTAGAATTTGGTGACCTTTGAGCATCGTGCGAATTTTAAAAATTTAAAATTTTGTTCCCGATTTTAAGGTACCATACACAACATTTGATCTTTCAAGGTTAGGTCCAAGAGTTTCTTTTTATGCTTTACGATTTCATTGTTTTCCGGTAGCCGATGTAACAGCGCTCAATTAATCATTGGCTGTTCATTAACGAAAACTTCGACAGCTTTGAATGCCTATTTTTTTTTTATGTATTGCGTGGACATTGGTGAGGTCTCTCAATACAATCCGCAGGCCAGTTTTTTAGAAGTCCTCTGGCTGACTTTTTAACCACGACTCAGCAGTAGAAATCAGGATGCAGCAATATTTAAAACTCACATTTGTGGGCACACATCATTGTAGTATGCGAGAACTGTGCAGGAGCATTATTGTGGAGAAGGCGCTCAACTTTTGACAACTTTTCCCGTCTTGTTTCTTTTATAGCAGCTTTTTGTTATTTTTTTTTAGATCCAAGTCTCATCCATAGTGACTAACCATAAAAAAAATTACTCTTGCTTTTCCTGGCACATCGATAACATTTCACGTGTACATTGTTCCCTTTCCTTCTTCTGGCAAGGGCTCAGAAGTCTGAGAATCCATCTACCAAGCATCCATATGCAACTGTTGATGGATAATATTCTCCAGAGACTCTACACAAGTTTGCAGCTCTGCATCTAGTCCTTTGACACTAATACAGTGATTTTCCAGGATTAATGCTTCAAGTTTTGCAACACTCTTCTGTTACTGCCGTTTTTGGGCATCCTGGGATTTCTCCATCATGCACCAATGTGCAACAACACTGTCACCTGGACAGTCTTCTCCATAAACAACGACCATTTCTTCGTGGCTTATTTTGTGCGTTTTCCCTTGCAGAAAGAGGAACCAAATAACTGATCTGTATTCCACTTTATCCATTGTGACACTTCTTCATTCAGTGCTGCAAAGAAAAAAAAATGAATTGTCCGATCAAACCAAAATTTGTGCGGTTGCTATAGAGATTTCGAGATCTCAAACAAACAAAAAAATCATCCTTCTATCACAACTACTTCTGGGTGAATAGAAATCTTTTTTTGAACCCCGTCCCCTTTAAATTTAAAGTTCAACCTGTAACCAAACTTAACAAATAAATAAATAATAATAGGCACTCAAAACTTGATGACCCTGTACACTATATCAATTGGCGTACAATTGATATACCGAATAAAGTAATGAAGAAAACAAACCATTCAAATTTATTATTACAATCTATCTATCGAATTTGGGTCGCCCAGCCTGGCTAAATTACTCTTTTATTTTGGTTCTTGATATCGACGCGTCTTTTCGACGAAATACTACGAAAAAGAATCTTATCCACAGTTTGATTTCTTTTGCCCGATAGTTGGGCATCCAACTCATCCATCATGCTGACGAGTCCAACCATAGTAAGAGCCCCAGCTGTTCGCTTTGGCATCTGACAGAAGTGTGGGAACTGCTGCTCCTTTATGACTTGAATAGTTAGGCTTAGCGATATTGTTAATTTTAATGAAGGTACATTAACGATCAGAAAATCGATACTATTTTAAACTCTGAGGAACTTTTTTTTTTTAAATTTTTTTCTCCTCTAAACGTAATTAGCGTAATTATAAAAAATATAAGAAAGAATCATGATTTTCTAAAAGACATCTGTAGATTATTTAATGGTTTTATAGAGCTTAGCGCCACCTAACGTCAAAATTGAATATTTGTTAAAATTAGCGAATTTGGAAATCTGGCTAGTTTTATGTAACGTGTAGCGCTACCTGGTGTCTTATTCGACTTCTCCAAAAGATTAATGTTTGTTTGAGTTACAAACGGTAATTTTTTTACTGGTTTTTGTTGTTTTATTTTGTTGGCAATTCTGAGTGTTCTGTCAGTCAATTTTGGTTATGTTTCGCAAGAAAAATGTTAGCAATTTTGATTCATAAATCAAATTATTACACGTGTAGTCAATAATGTTGTCTAGAGAGAAAAAAAACGAGGTTACAGTGTACGTTCTTTTTCTTAAAATGAAGAAAAACTTTCTCGCGTGTGTGGGATATTTTTCCATCGGTGTTCGCTAGCTGAAATAGCTTCAAGACGTGCTGATTTTCAATATTGCAGTCCCATTTCTTATCCAGATTTTGGCTCTTTTATTACAGCCATCTATTTGGTATCGTATCACGTCTTGGAATACTTTACGGACAGAATGGGGAAATGCAGTAGGAGGAGGAGGAGTGGGGTAGAGAAGGAGAAGAAAGTATTATGAGAATTTTCTGCTCTGTAAGTCAACTCACTTCGGAGAAAAATTTTTGCGCCAGTTTCATCGGTCCGATGTATACAGAGATGGATTTCGCGTGCACCAATATTCCCTCTCTCATCAGTCAGCCTTCAGTAGAAATACTAGATGAAGAACATAAAATAAATGCTATTTCCCCGCATACTCATAAGCCCACATTACTTCGTCCATACATTGTGGCTTCGAAATCATGCAGCTTATATACAAGAAATAGTCCCCTTCCTGGCAATAAGCCAAATCTCTAGTGGGACTTGGGAAAAAGAGTTGGAAAGTAACAAAAGGCACTAGGAGAAGATCCGTTCTCGTTTCTACGTACACAGAGGATGAAAATTCTAACAAATATATGTAAATATTAAACTCGACTTTGCGGTAGTCTGCTGTAAGTAGTTGGCTTAACTTATTCAACGATATTACAAAACTAGAGCAATTTTGTTGATAACGCAACCCATGCTCTTGGGTTGTTCAAGAAAATGAAAGTCTCTCGGTGTTCGTACCAACAGATTACAATCACGTGATCACTCTCTTTCTGATACCACAACGGTGAGCGTTTTTACTTTGCTTTAAGAACAGCCAGACCTTTCCCCCTCCCGCCCTTTTCGTTTCCTTCCACCATCTGAAACAGAAGATCCAAATATGGTGCTTGGCCTAGTTTCGTGTTTCCAAATTATTTAACATAAGTTGGGAGAGGGGTAGATATCCGCCTTAGCATTTGAAAAAAACTCAGAAGAGGCAGACGAAGTAGTTTATCATTCTAAAACGCAGAACTTTAATGCTAGAAGTTTGATTTTCTGTCTTTTTTTTGTACCAACTGTAGATTTTATCCACAGACTTGGAGATCAATCCAGTAATTTCTTTTTCTAATAGTTCAGTATTACAGAAGTTTCATTTAATTTTCAAATCTTCGTTCGCGTTTAAAAGTAATTATACGAGGGGCGGTCAATAAGTATTTGTCCTCACCTAGAATTATTTCAGTTAGCGATTCCATCGTTTACTGAATAAGAGCCATGGATATAGCGATAGGTCGTATGCTGGAGAACGTTGTGGCCCGATCCGTTATAAAATTTCTTCATTTGTAAGGCAATGAAGCAGAACAAATCCATGAGAAGATGAAAGCTGAATGGGGAGGATTGCCCATCATATGGGACTATGAAAAACTAGAATAGCAGTTCAGGTGTGGGCGATGACACAAGAGAAAGAAGATCCATCTCAGCCACAGACCGTGCCATTGGGGCTAAAGTGGAACAGCTAGTCCTTGAATACAGACGTGTGTTCAAGGACTAGCCATAATGTAGCAAATAAACCTCTTTATTTGCTATAAATTCTATAGAAAATAAAGTGGCCACTAGCCCTTGGTCTTTTTGCATTATGATGCATGACTTTCTGCACATGTCCATGGTGGCAACACGACGAGCAGCGAGATTTGTGACACCTCCACAAGAAAGAGTGTTCTGCACAATTGTGGAGCTTTGGAGATAAAATTTTGATGACTTTTTGACTGCATTGTGAAGATGGATGGATGCTGGGTGCATCACTATGAGCCAGAAACAAAAGAGATGAGCAGCAACAAATGAAAACATTCGTCTTCACCAAGTACCCAGAAGACCCAAGGATCAATTGTTTGCCAACAAGGTCATGTTGTTAGTCTTCTAGGACTCTAAAGGCACCATCCTTACACATCACCTCCGAAAAAAGCAACAGCAACACTGCGGAGTACTACAGAAACCTCTTAGGAAAGATAGGAGTGGCTATCCAAAGGTATTCCCTCTTCTCGCCGACAATGCTCCTACTTACAAGGCTATCCTCACAGTGGACCTTGAGATCAGATGTGCCTTTGAAAATATGTAACGTCCACCTTATTCTTCCTACCTCTCATCTTCAGACTTCTTCCTCTTCCATAAAATGAAACCATTACGAGGCCATAGATTTCAGACCGATGAGGAAGTAATTGATGAAGCGGAAGCTTGGTTTTCTGCTCAAAGTAGGGAGTTCTATTCAAGAGAGTTGAAAGAGCTTATCCACAGATATGAAAAAATGGGTAACTCTAGAAGTAGCTACATAGAGAAGGAAGAATTGTCAGTCATATTCCAAATCCTTAATTCAAATATTGAAGAGAAGGAGAGTTATGTAACTTTATAATTGGAGTCTGACGCCTCTTCAAAAATATTCGGATGCCCCTGTTATATATCCCAATGTTTAAATTCGATAAAACTACAGCTAAAATGTTGCTCTTTATATCTGGAAGTAGAGCCAGTGCAAACTTCGTGTGAGAAGTTATCCAAGAGATCCATTCCATCAGGATAAATCTAACAGCGCTTATGCTTAGTTAGGCTTAGCACAATATTTCATCCGTTTTGACTGTTGCTAACGATTCTACTTCCACTGTCCGATGCACGTGTTCTTCTTACGGAAAGGAGGGTAAGAAAAGAGACCTGTTTCGGCTGAACACTTTTTACACCCCTTCGGAACTTTTCCAGAATTTCTGCAGAGGCGAATCGGTATGATTTTTTTTTTCTTCTTCTTATCCGGAGGAGAATCAGATCAAATTCTCTCTGTAGCCACCATCAGAACTGCGCCCATTCTGTGTCATCTATCACGGAAAAGGGACGCACGACATGTAACGTCGTCATTAAGGTCACCGAATTCGTACTCACTCCGAACATCAGACCTTTTTTTTTTTCGTATTTCCACCGGCAAATGACTGTTAGGAGTCCATTCCCCCTTTGCTTCATTCAAACAAACTCGTAGCATCTGATTTTAATCATTACGGTACGTCTTTAGTCGGACTGCGTGCAAAGCACTGCTCTTCCCCCTCTCCCTTCCCTCCCCTTCCCCCAAAGTACGTCATTGAGAAAGTTTTATCTCAGGTCTTTACATTGTGTTAAGATGAAGACGTTTAATTTCTTAAGTCGTTAACGTAAATGTAAAAACTTCTTAACCTTCTACTTAGGGGTCAAGAACAACTCATTTGATACACGCTCCGTGATATTTTTGACCTTTCTGGAATCTCTGACACGCAAGAAAACTTTTTTTTTGTTCTATAAACACGCATGGTAACGTTAAACAAATAACAAGTAAATGCTTTGTAAAACGAACCAAAGCCACGCCTCCTCTGAAAACGTCAAACTAGTTGCTAGGCAACTGCAAATGAATTAGACATGACAGGTACATTTTTTTTAACTACGAAATGACTATTTTAGATAAATTTCATTTGCAGTTAGATGAAACTATTTTGTTTAAAGGGGGCGCTGCGAAAGAGTAAATATGTAAACATTTACCATATTCAAAAATTTACCTGTACTGTTACGTTTTCGAGCAGTGCCACCTATCTGCTAATCAGTGAACTATTTCCATTCGCTAATTTTCGCTGCATTCTTCGAGAAGCAAATAATTATTATAATCTGATCGGCACAAACGCTAGGGTGGTGGTTATGTGGGGGAGGGGGGTGCGTGACGAATGGACGCAGTGATGGGGATAATCGATCCTGTAGACGCTATGGTCATGAGAGGTCCCGCCCTCGTATTAGCCGGCACGACACACATTTAAGTCACCTAAACCCTGAACAAAGAACGTGGAGTGAAAGATCAAAAAAAAAAAAAAGAAAACAGGGTGATTTATGATCCCTTCCTTTCTTTCATAAACTTCCCCTAAGAAATTTTCTCTCAGGTAACCATGGTTACTAGACCAAGTATTTCTTATTCACGCTTTAACTTAATTTAAAAACAGCTGTCAGTACTTGTGCTTGCCTTAAAAAAAAAAAAGAAAAAAAAAACCCCGCGATCCTAGCGCCCCATCGAGGAACGTTTAGAAACTAAAGGTTCTGTTTATAGAATAGAACCTTTTTAGAATTTTAGAACCTCCCTCGTGAACTCTTCACTTCTTGTTTACCTTTAAATAAATGAATACGACCGTAGCGCCTCCTCGCAGACATTTTGAGAACTAAACGGTCCATTAATGGAATCTTGAGGGAAGTTTGCTAAAAAAATAATTTCCTTATCATACTTTAGCACCCTCGTGCCCAAAGTATTTCTTAAGCAGCTCTCATGACTTGATGTTAATCCTAAATTAATGCGATACTGGCGACGCCTTGCGGAAAGTATCGGAATTAATAGCTCTGTTTATATAATCTCAAAAGAAGTTCGTTACTTGATACTCACCTTAAATAAATGCGATCCTGGCGTCACCTCGCGGTAATTTTGGGAAGTAAAAGTTCTATTTATGGAATCGCAAGGGAAGTTTGCTAACTTTTGTTATCACACACTTCAATGCCCTCGTGCACAAAGTGCTTCTTAACACCTTCCATGACGATGTTTACTTTAAATTAACGCGACACTGGTGTCGCCTTGCGGACATTTGGGGAATTAATAATTCTATTTATAGAATCTCAAAGGAAATTTGTCATAAATTGTTACCAACTTAATTGCTGCCCTCTTTAACTTTTCGTTACTTGATACTCACCTTAAATTAACCAGATCCTGGCGCCAATATAACTTTTAGTCTGAGAACTAAAAGTTCTGTTTATTTTATAGAATATCAACGTACACAGTGTACTACGTAAATAACTTTTGGTACTTGTTTACCATAAATAAAAACAATCCTGGCGCTACCTCGCGGAAATTTCGGAAACTAAGGTTTTCTTTATATAATCTGAAAGGAATTTTGAATGCAAATTGCCAGTAGACTTTAGCGCCCTCTTGCTTGATCTTTTGGATACCCATAAAGAAACGCAATCGAAGCAGAACACTCAGACTTCGTGTGGAATATCTAGCTGAATGTTGCCAAGACTCATGCTTGGAAAGTATTGATTTCAAACACGAAAGTCTGAATTATGTTAATAACTATACCAGCAGGCAGTTATTGCTAGCAGAACTCCAAATGGCGCTTTACTAAATCAATCAATACAGTCAGTTTTCCTCTTTCGTAAAGAGAAATGAAGGCCATTACTTTGAAACATGGTGCACTTTCTAGCCACTGTACAAGTTTTATGGCTATGGTTTTTAAAGTAGTAATTTAGCACTTATACGGACTAAAAACAGATTTACAACTGCCACAGTTATTTCATAAAATAACTGTGATCTGGATGAAGTTTGAGGCAATAACACAACGTTTCTGATTTATGGGCTCTTTTAAATTTTAGAAAGCCATCGAAACACCTTAAAAGTAATTGATGGACATTCGGTTAAATCTAGCAGAACAGCCCAAATCTGTGTTGTACAGCTTTCGCAAAGATTCATGGGAATCATTATTGCAAACGATGCAATTCTCTCCCATCTGGATTGCCATATCATCATCCATACATCTATCCATAAAAACATTTTCAGAAATGTGAAACTTTTTTCCTATAAAGTTAGAGAAATATTCAGGATTACAATTTTTAGGAAGTAAATTCAATTTTCAAAGAAAGAAAATTTAAAAGAACAATTCTTTATGATAACTATACAATTGCAGATTCGGCGCTGCTTACTGCGCATGCTCGTCAGAAGTTGTTAAATGTTGTCACGTGATTTGTGACGAAGACAGAGCGCTTTTCATTTGTATTGTTGGTGACGTCACTCTTCAAGCTGATTGGATGGTGATACTGGAATTTATAATTCTGTTTAGACTATTTAATTTTTACCTGTGATTTTTATAACCTGTGATTTTTAAAACCAGTGATTTTTATAACCTGCGATTTTTATAACCAGTTTTTCAGCTTTTTCTCCATCTTGGAAGCAATAAATCGGCCAATTTTAATTGTTTTAACAGTAATTGAATATTTTTTGACTTTTAAACAATAGTTCCCTTACCATAGACGTTGGAATGATTATTTAAAAAGTTCGGTGTCAGTCAGTGAATTGAGTCACTGAACTGAGTAACTCTATTCACTGGATAAAAAAAAATCTTTTCTATTGTCCATGATTCTTCGTCTAGTCTCGGTGGTCGCTGGAGAACTGACAGTAACCAAGCTCTCTATTGGGAATAAACTACTAAAAATAAAAATCTTTCTTACGAAAAAAACACAACAAAAAGAGGACATTCGTGGAAATCCAGACAGTTAAATTACACCTTACGCCACTATATATTTTTTCTACTAAAGATAGCTTTGTGATTTTTGAAAAATAATTACTTTCAGGATGTTTACATTTAATAAAGCCTTCATTACGAGTCTGTACAGACAGTCAGCTATTGTAGAAAAGGAAAGGAACTGCTACGAGCTAATGATGACTACGCCATAATGAACAACTATAAGAAGGCACTGAAGTATCTACTTCCGCTAATTTCACAAGCTAAAAATATTACATAATTACTAATTAGTCCTTTAATTAATAGTGGCCAGCGAATCGTTACAAAACCTTTAAACTATCTGACTACTTTGTTAATTAAATAATGCCGTTATTCAGTACTGGATTGGTGGGGGAGAAAACTCCTCATTACTGGTTCTGTACTACCCCCAACCCCCATTGCTCGTGTTCTAGTTGGAGGATATGAACAATTAAATACTTAGTTGTTCATATTTAGGTGGCACCTGCATCCTGTCCCTGTATGATGATGATGAAGGTAAGATGTCGGATGTGAGAGTGAGAGTTGTGTTATGTGCTATTATCAGTCTGCCCCTAAATACAGGGACCGAGGATAGCTGTATAGTGCTAAAGTCATGGAAAAATGTGCTCCAGTGTTTTGGATTTATTTGTGCGTTTTTAACGGCCCTTGAATTGTGAAAATAGGTTTCAGTTAAAATATTAAGTGTGGTGAGTTCAGGCGTTAAGTTTTGGAGGTAGGGGTTGTGTTTTAGGCAAGATATACTCGATTTTATTTTTTACAGGTTTCCAGATTGTGTTTCCTATAGTAATACATAGTCCCATAGAGTTAGCATTAGTCATTCAGCATTGTGAAATTTCCCATAGGTTTAACATTGCCCCATAGACTTTACATGGGACAATATGGCTACCTAGATATAAACTTTGTTTACGTATCCAGGGATATCTCACAACAGGCCTAGAGACATCTATATGTGATATTCATCTAAAATTAACTGAAT
This sequence comes from Mastigoproctus giganteus, assembly GCF_048544385.1. Classification (NCBI taxonomy): domain Eukaryota; kingdom Metazoa; phylum Arthropoda; class Arachnida; order Uropygi; family Thelyphonidae; genus Mastigoproctus; species Mastigoproctus giganteus. The sequence goes on along the minus strand of NC_143584.1, from coordinate 200,332,086 downwards.
TATATTGGAAAATATTTGAATATCTAATGATTTCCTACGGAGAAAAATATTCCCATAGGTTAACATAGGATTTGCTGTGGGCTGGTTTTGGGCTAAAATTGTGAAATCTTTAATAATTAATATCTCCTTACCTATTGGGGTTGAGGAGCTCATCTTTGGTGGGATAAGTCTTGAGAAGATTACTTATTTTTTAGAATTTTTTCCAGCTCCATCTGGTGATTAGGAGCTGAGATACAGAAACGGAGTTTATTGAAAATCAAAACTTTTATGCAGATTTTCATCCATTACTTAACATAGGAAAATATATATATATTGACTCAGATTTTTTTTTCTTTAGAGGTGAGGTAAGTGTAATTAATAACAGGACAGTCAAGAAGAAGAGGATTTCATAAATAAAGATTTTTTATTACAGAAAGAAGAGGATTTTATTGGAATTTAAGGAAAATTTTTGGTACTGTTTTCTTTAAATTTAAATACATTATGGACACAGAAATTAATAGTGAGACTGTACGGGACTCAGATACAGAGGGAATTTTTACTGGTGAGTCTGGGGATAAACCAGAACCCCCTAAGAAACACAAGGGTAAAAATGTAGTCAAATCACTTAAGGGAAGTTCTAAGGGTGACAAGAGTAAGAACAAACGCAAAAAATCTCTTCCTACTGAGAAGGATCTAAGTAAAAATGATTCTGAGGGAGGTACCTCTTCTGATTCGGAGTCATCCTTGATAAAGTCCCCAGAGGTGTTCAAAACATTAAAAGGTCGCAAGGTTCCCTTGACTCCTAGGGTTGTGGTTCATGGAGAAAGGGATATAAATAGTAATTCAGATAGAGACAATGTTGTTTGCCCCCCGAAGCTTATTGTGGATCCATCCGCTTCTGTGGAGCTTGAGGGAGTTGCAAAGGTTGCTTCTTCGAAGTCGCCTACTTCTGAAAAGAATCGGGGTATGGATGAGGTTCAGAGATGGGAGTCTTTGTTGAGTTCCCCATCTGATGATGATCCTGCTTCAGGACAGGTTTTGGAGGTCTTGGGAATTTGCTCTGCGGTATCTAAAATTAAAAAAGCTCTCACAGATTTTTTGTTTTCTGAATCCTGTGGGGTCACGGGAGCTGCTTCTAGTCGTATCTTGGGTTTTTGGGCGGACTTGGAGGCTGTGACCACAACTTTACTCGTAGATAATGAACGGCTCAAGGTTCATTCTGCTGACCTTGAGACCCGAGTTGAACTCTTTAATAATTTGGTGAAGACGCAAACTGTGGCTGGGAGTTTAAATCCCAGACCTAAAACGTTTGCAAAGGCTGTTGGAGATGGTTTGTCTGTGGCAGACGAACAGGTTTTGTTGAAATCAGCAGGGGATAGTGAGAGTACTCGCGGACCTCCTCGTAGAGCTCCTGAATCTCAGTCTGATCCTAATAATATTGTTATTTTTCGCCCTACTGAGGGTTCTGAGATTGATTCGAGTCAAGGTGTTAAATCGACAGTGATTGAGGAGATTAAAAAAGAATACAAAAACATGAAAATTAAAAGTATTCGTCTCTTGAGAAATAAAGCAGTACTCTTGGAGACTACTTGCCAAGAAGATGTAAGTAAGATGACTGAGAATTTAACCTTTAAACATGCAGGATTGTCGGTTGAGAAACCAAAATTTACCAATCCAACTGTTTTAATTTATGGAGTTCCCAAGGATTTTACCAAACAGGACATTTTGGAGGATTTGTACTACAAAAACTTTCAAGATTATAATGTCACTCAGGAGGAGGTTAATCAAGAAGTTTCATTTCGGTTCAGTTCGGGCTCTGGAACTAATGTCATAAACTGGATCATTGGATTCAGTCCACGTCTCTATAAATGTCTGTTTAAGAACAACAGAATCTTTTTGGGCTTTGGATCACACCGATTTAGAAAATTTACTGTGGTGGGCAAGTGTTTTCGTTGCCTTGGCTATGGTCATTCTTCGCAGAGTTGTTCACATAATACTGTGACATGTGGCCACTGTGCCAATAGTGGTCATATTTATGCAGAGTGTCCCAGCAAGGATAGTCCCCCTAAATGTATTAACTGTAAGAGGAGAGGTAGAGGTTATGATCATTCGGTGCGAGATAGTAAATGTCCAGAATATATCAGAGTTGTAGAGATGACAGATAGAAGAACATATAATGAGTAGTAATAATTATTTGCAATCTAACACAGAGATACTAAATTATCGTAAAGGATTAAAAGTTTTACAGATAAATGGACAGCGGTCTCGTGCTGTAGCCGACGAAATTAGAGTTGCTGCTTTTGAGGGAAAGTTTGACTTATTGTGCATACAGGAGCCTTATTATACGGCCCAAGTGGGAGGACTTGTATATAAGATTGTGGGATATCCGTTATCATGCAGAGTTCTTGCTGCTTCGGATGCTCCTCCAAAGTCTGCAGTTGTGGTCCTAAATCGGGATATTGTGTTGACTGTCATTACTAGTGAATGTTCTGCAGATATTGTGTGTGCAGTGGTGGCGTTGAAGGACTTTTCTTTTTGTTTGATTTCTGCGTACTGTTCTCCTTCGGCGGACTTATCAGTTTGTTTGTATCATTTGGATAGCATTTTCTCGAGGTATGCTGAAGGTGGATTGGTATTGGCGGCGGATTTGAATGCTAAATCTCATTTTTGGCATAGCGGTGTTGTTGATTCACGTGGATCTCTTTTTGAGGATTTGATTCTATCACATAATTTAAGTGTGCAGAATTTGCCTGATAAGCCTTTTACTTATTCTACCTGTCACGGACAGTCTAATATAGATACGACTGTTGTTTCTTCTGGGTATGCTAAGAGAATATTGAATTGGGATGTGCAATCTGATTTGATCAACAGCGATCATAACGCTATTACTTTTTGTATTGCTCCTAACCCTATGAAGAGGAATTTTGGTATTGGAAATTTGAGATTTTCTATGGAAAGAGTTAAATGGGATAAATTTGGGAATTATTTAAAATCGGTATATAATGAAGATTTTGTTTTATCTTTAAATTACTTGAATGCGGAAGAGTTGGTTGCTCACGTTGAATATCACTTATTCCAAGCTATGCTACATTGTGCTAAAAGAAAACAGTCTAAAGTGGTCCCGGTACCTTGGTGGTCTATAGAATTGTCTGCTTTGAGGGCCAGGGTGATGAGGGCTAGAAAATTGTTGCAGCGAGGTAGGCATTTGTCTAGACAGGATGTAGAGTTGCTTACTGAAAATTTTCGTTCCTTAAGACGACAGTATCACAGTGAAATTGCTCGCGCCAAGATGGAATGTTGGCAGAAATTGGTAAAGGAGGTGGGTAATTCAGACCCTTGGGGTCTGATTTACAGATTATCACGGGATAAATTTGTCCATGGTGAAGTCTACAATACTGTGGTGACACACGGGGTAGAGACTGAGGATTGGTATAGTACTGTTCAGCGGATAGTTGGGGAACTTTTTCCTGACGATGTGCCAAAATTGGATACAGATGATCAGGCTAGAATACGTCGAAATAACTTGGTATATGTCGGCTCGTCGGAGATAGGTTTGTTTTCGAGGTTGGAGCTTGGTATAGCTATTGAGAGGTTGAACACTAAAAAATGTCCAGGATTGGATTTGATTGAAAACAAAATACTATTGAAGTTTTTTGAGATTTGTCCAGATGCTTTGTTAAATATGTTTAATAAATGTTTGTTGGAGCGAGTATTCCCTAGATCGTGGAAGGTGGCTCTTCTCAAGATTTTACATAAGCCGGGTAAGTCTCGTGGGAGTCCTCGAGCTTACAGACCGATTTCGCTTCTGTCTAACTTGGGTAAGCTGTTTGAAAGGTTATTGCTTCCTAGAATAATTGAGGTTTTGACTGCCGGTCATGCTATGTCGGATTTTCAGTTTGGCTTTAAGAAGGGTCATTCAACCGAGGAGGCGATACAGAAATTGATTAATTATGTGAAGTCTTCTCCTGAGAAGTATGTTTTGGTAGTCTTTGTAGATTTTGAGGGTGCTTTTGACACTGTGTGGTGGGAGAGCGTTTTGAATGTTTTGAGAAGGTCTGATTGTGATAGTAACCTATATGGAGTTATACGTTTATACTTTAGTGACAGACTGGTGAAAGTATGTGCAGGGCACTTGATGTTTAGTAAATATGTAGGTCGTGGATGTCCACAGGGATCCGTTTTGGGTCCAATATTTTGGAATGCCGTTCTGGACCAGTGGTTAAATAAGTCTCAAGCTATAAATTGCATACAAGTGGCATATGCTGACGATTTGATTGTGGGGGTCCCAGGTGGGTCTAGAACCGTGCTGGAGCACAGAATACAGGAAGTCCTGGAGGATCTCTCTAACTGGGCTACATTGTACAGATTGAAAATTTCATCTACTAAAACCAAATTCATGGTGTTCAAAAACCATTTTGATTATCGCTGCCCACCCAGAGTTGTGTTGGATGGGAAACAAATTCCCTTTGTGTCTAATATCAAGTATTTAGGAGTTATTATGGACGACAGGATGGGTTTTCACCTGCACGTTTCACATCTTAACGATAAAATAAAGAAGTTTATATGTTCAGTTATAAGAATTTCTAGGCGAGAGTGGGGACTCAGCAAAACAACTATGAGTTTGTATTACAAAACGATCTTTCTACCAGTTATCGCCTATGCTGCTGGCGTGTGGCTGGAGGCTGTGCTTAAGATCAGGACTCAACGTAAGTTAATGTCGCTGCAGCGATCAATGATGCTGACCTATTTGAATGCGCCAAGGACTGTGTCTACGGCTGCGCTACAAGTGATAGCTGGCTTGTTACCTCTGGATTTATACGTGGTATACCGAGGAATGATGTACGCGATGAGGAAGGGTATCCCTGCCCAATATCTAGGGTTGTCTTTAAATCTGACGGCTACAGTTAAGGAGGAGAAACTTCGTATTTGGACTGGTTTGGTTGGAATATGGAGAGCCAGATGGAGTTCTTCCGAGGTGGGAGCGATAACTAGAAAGATTATTCCAGTGGCAGATTTTGCTATCTCTAAGCAAGTGTCGTCGTGGTTTTGCCCCACTATGTATACCAGTTTTCTGCTGACAGGACACGGTTCGATCCGGGATAAATTGCACTCTAGAGGATTGGAGCCAGATCCATGGTGTTCTTGTGGAGCGATAGAGACTTGGCAACACATATTATTTTCTTGTCCTTACTATAAAGTAGAAAGGCATCTTTTGAAAGAACAAATATCTAATTTTGATGAAGATAATGTGCATACATTGGTGCAAGGAGTTGACAACTTTCAGGCCTTACAGGTGTTCGCAAATACTGTGTTTTCCAGAAGATGTATAATAAGAAACTTTTCAGACATTGAACTGGCCGTATACAACCAGAATCTTCAATGATTGCATCTGGGCTTGGGAACTTCAGACCTGGAAGCCTTTGGTCGGGTCTGGGGTTCCTCGGCATGTACCACTCTAGTGGTTTTTTTTTTTTTTTTTTTTTTTTTTTGTTCAGTTCTTGGGTTTGGGCGGCCCAAGTCTGGACAGCTGGCACTCAACAGTATTGCACTTTCTCTGTTGAGTGTTGAATTGCGCTTTGGCGCTCCAGCTTTTAATGTAGTAGCAGGTCCGGCTCCTCGTGCCGGGGACGGGCATCAGATTGTAGTTGAAAAGTCCAGCTGCTTTCTGATGGCAAAGTGACCTGACATAAACAACATACTACACTCACAAACATATCTCTCGTATATATACTTTCATTCTTTCCTATACGAACATCTATTTATTATGCACTAGATTTAGTATATGAACTTAATGTAATTTTCTCCCTCCTTTTTCTTTTCAAAATTAGGTTTTACTCTTCTTATTTCTTAGCTATCTTTTTATTTTTCAGGTCCAATTTACAGATTTTCTGTTGTAAAACTATTTAGGTGGAGATGGGCTTTTGCCTGGGAACCACCCTGACACAGTATACACACACACACACACACACACACACACACACACACACACACACACACACACACACACACACACACACACACACACACACACACACACACACACATGCCCCTAAATACACCACAAAAAAAAGTGTACAAATGTGAGAATGCCAGGTGTATAGTCGGTTTAAGTACACAGAGTGTGTGTTGTTCTGGCAGTCCCCCCCCCCAAATAGAGCGCTCTGACCCTATACCTTTTCTCCTGTACAAACCCGATTTACCTCCTCCCCACCCCAACCTTTTGCTTGATGGGCTCTACCACCACAAACTTTCAAGCTTAGGTGCTGTCCAGGATTTGGCCCACCAGAGACTATATCCGGCTGCCTCCTCGTGGTGGTGGTGAAACAACAGACCAACATACCCCAACACTACACTACGCAAACCAACTCTAGTCCTCCTCCCTGGTATTCAACTGGCCTGCAAGCAACCTTCCTTTTAACTCGTCACGGCCCTTTTAAGGAAAAGCTACTTCACTTGGAGTGGAGGACAACCCTTTTTGCACATGCGGAAACATCGAGAGTTGGAGCCATATAATGTATAGCTGTCCAAACTGTGAAACCACAGACTGAGACTCATTACTAAGATCCAAGGACTTCGGGAGAACAAAGAACACTTACTCGTCATGGAGGAGCAACAGTGCATAGCTTTTACAGAAATTTCCCAGTCAGTCGGAAAATTCAAGGGGAAAAACACTGGGAAAATTCTACTACTGAACAACAACTGATGACCCGAACCCCCAAGATAGCATGCTGCCAAAACCAACCTCATTAAAAACATTTCCTTTACCTGGACTAACAATTCTTCCCTGGAAGCTCAAAGGAACATATCTCCCAGTACTAGCAAATCCCTCATGGGGGTAGGACCTACCGGCTGATAATGTCAGATTGATTTTACTTGCAAACCCATGTGGGTAGGAAATCCAGCTGGCAATAAACGTCTAGTGCGTGATAACTAGGACAAACTGCAAACCCCTTCCATGGTAGGATCAATAACAGCCATATGGACCAAATGGAGATCATATGGGAGACTTTACTCCCTGAAGTCCCATTCCCCACCCGCCTTCTCTTCGACTCCCACCCCATAGTGGAGACAGGTCAGAGGATGATGGGCACCCTGGCTCATCTCCCAGCAGTGGTGACGGCAACGTAGAGTCCCACTAGGGGCTCTGCGGCCAAGTAGCCAGAACACGACAATAGAGCTCAACACAATACTATATACATACAAACCACCGGCAGCACCTTACCCACTATGCCACTACGCAGACCAACACTAAACTCACACTACCTCTGGCATTTACTGCGACACAGAGTTAGGGGGAGCCTCTGGTGCCTTTTGACAAGAAACACTATACACTATGCTCTTTCCACAGTCCACAGCCGGGGTAGGATAAACAGCTGGCATTATTTCGTAGTGCGGGATACTCTTGCAAATATCCTTGTGGGGCAGGTTTCACTGCTGACTATCTCTCGCATGGGAACACATGCTTCTTATGACTTTTCTGTCCCCCTCCCCTATTCCCATTGTTCGCCTTAATATTCTACTGGGCCTTCTTCCCTGGACCTACTACTTTCAACTCTTACAGTCTGATCCACAGATCCAATTTTTTTTTTTTTTTTTTACTTATATTTTGTCCAGGAAGTTGTTGTTGTGTTGTTCTGGCTATTTGGCCTTACGGCCAAATACAATTACACATACTCGCTTTTACAGAGCTCTGTTATCCTTACAAGAGTACTGATGCTGTAGTTGTGGGAAAACACCGGTACCCCTTGACTCTAAACACTATGCTCTTTCCAAAGTAATGGAGCAACCCATCAACAACCAACTCTGACTTTCCATCTGATTAAAGATGGGCAGTATGGATTCCGTCGGTGTCCATGGACACTGTTCTTCTGAATTGGCATCTGTGATTGCCCAACTCTCTTCCAAATCAGTCCAAACACGTGCCTCAACCAGTCAAAATCCACTCAATGTCCATCTCCAATCTCCAGTATTAAGTACTTCAAGTTTTAATCCCATTCCTATTTGGATCCACCATTAAAAAATTAGTTTTGAAACGTCCACAAATTAAAATTTCTGGTAAGAATACTTTCAGTCTGGGACCAAACATTAGTTTAAATCGAAATTTCCTGCATCGAACAGACTAGAAAGAAAAGAACGTAGAGAGAGAAATCTTTCAAATCTCCTCTAACAATCCTTAAGGGGGATCAATCCCTTTGCTCCTACCTAATAGCTTACAGCTGCTTCCTCCTAACAATCCCGTGGGCAGGAATACTCCAGAGCTTTCTTTTGTGTCTTTAATTTGGCTTACATTCTGCTTTGCTATTTCCCCGGAGATTCAATACCGGCCCTGAAAAAACAGTCACTAAGCCTAAATGAAATCTTCCAGAGACACTTAGAATCAATGACGAAACCCAGGGGAGCTCCTTGCTCCAAAAAAAGTAGGGTCCCTTCAGAGATTAATTAAGCCGTTATGGAGAGTAAACAAAGGGGTGGCCAGAAAACTTTTCCTGGGGGCTAAATGGCTTACGCTTAAAAGTACTTAAAAGCAGCAAATGGTGTTGCTTGGTGATGAGACGCACTCCCTCGTAATCCAAAGTAATCTATCATTTTATTTTATTGCCAACATCCAGTTAGCGAGGCAATCATTTTCTCTCTGATTTTATCAAGTTCTGCATGTTCTTGGAGAAGGTTCTTTCTAATAAAAAATGGTCGAAAAACTCTTCGTGTCTTCCTATAAGCCTGGAGATTAATCGCAGCAATGGGCTAATTGAAAACGAGTTTCCTCATATAGTTATTAACTTCAGCTGCAGAGATAAGCAGGGTTCTAGCAGTTAATTAAAATTAATTAGTTCAAGAATACCTAAACTGAGTCGTTTGTGGTAAATTCTCCCAAATTATAATGGAAAGAGCCCCCCCCTCCTCTTCACTTAGAGATTAAAAACACATCCTATGGAAAAATTATCTGGACTTTGAAAAAGGCGATTTGGTTTCTAATTAAAGCAGAAAAGCACTTTCAGACTGATTACAACTACTTACGTGGAACGTATACGCACCAGGAAGTTAATAATTTCTTAACGTACGAGTATAGTGATGGGCAGAATATTGGTTACATCCAATTTTACAATTGTTTCGAAATCTTAGATTTTTTTAACAAAATATTTCTTGAACTGTTTTTGGTAGGTTGAATTTTGCTGTTCGGAATTTTTGCTAAGGTAACAAAGGCAACGAGGCTTCAGAAATCATGATGTTGGCCATTGCCCTTCAATGAGGGAAATTATTTTAGAAAATATTTCAAATTTTCTTAGATTTTTCTAAAAAAGTTTCTTTCTCGGTTCCTTCACGTTAAGATGGATTGGATTGTTAAAAATTTTCCAAGACAATTAAAGCAGCAGCAACTTCTGTAGTCCAATTGTGAAACGCGAGATTATAATAGTGTACACGTTTGAGTGGGCCATGATTTTAACCCAGCTGGTAAGTATGGTGATGTTCTTGTATTCTCTCTCTCTCTAATAAACTGCTCTGACCGTGGTAGACCGATAAGGTTTAAGTCCTATAAATATAGGACTTAAACCTTATCGGTCTACCACGTCTAAATTATGTGCATCACAACAGCGACACTATCCACTGCGCTACTCGTGAGGAAATTATTTTGAAAACCGTTTCGCAATTTTCAGATTTTTGTGTAAATTTGTAAAATCGATTGAAGATTTAGACTTTTTATTTAAGATTTTTCAAGAATTTTTAAAATTATTTTTAGAAAATATTTCCCGAATTATCAAATAATATTCAAAAACAATTTTTTTAGATTATGTTTTTGGAATTTTACGGATTTTTCTAAGATTTTTCTGAAATTGTTTTGGAGATTATTTCGGGGGTTTTCTCCCTCGTTTTCAAGAAGGGGTGTTCTTCCTTTTTTTTTTTTTTACCTCGAATAACCATCTCTTTGTTTTTTTGGCCCAATAGCAAGTGATTTGAACAGGAAATCTCGAACTAACAAATAACTGAGAAAACAGCCTCTTCCTCCCCCCCCCCCCGCTCCCCAATCCCCCAGCCTTTTGCATTTCCACAGAAACAATTTCCTCGGTGTTATTGATGCCTACCAGTGCTTGCCTGTATACGTCTGTAGCTCGATTATTTACGCAGGCAACTGCTGATAAATGAGCTTTTATTCCCATCCTTATTTCATGTGCAAGCAGCTACTTCCAGCGTCTTCCAAAAGAACGCCAAAGAAAAAATTGAGCTTTTTTTTTTCTTTTAAGACGCCACCATTCTACTTACCTCTCCTTTCTCATCACCCCCACCCCCATAAAACTTATCAAAGCGAAAATACTGAAGCACTCGCCTTATAAACTACATTACACCGAGATATTTCTAGCGTGGATAGTAGGGAAGAAAAATATGCGCGCGCTTATGGAGCGAAATACGTGCTAAATGAAGCCCAAATCGTATGTGTAATAGATAAAGAACGGCTCACGAGAAAACCGATTGTGCCTTCTGACAAATGAGACATTCTGGCTTTGATAACGGCCCACGTTCGACTGCAACTTATTTCGGAAAATATTTCTTCTTCGATCTGTTTGCTAAAGCATTTAAAGCGCAGGAAATTACAAACCACACGACCCTCTCTCGTGAGGGTGAAACGAACCGCTTTTGAATGGCTGTGAAGATGTCTTCGGTTTTTCTCTATACCCTGCCACTCCCACCTTAAGAAGTATACACTAAGTCACCAAAATTATTGGCTACACTCTTAAAACACTGGGTGTTCCGGTAATTTTTGCAGCTCAGTGTATATTTCCTAATGTGGTGCTTCTTTGTAGAGGGGGAAGGACGATGTTCGAATGCGAGACGGTTAAGTCAAAATTTTCTAGGAAGCATGCCTTTCGTTGAAGGCGGTTGACCTTTGTGATAAAAATAAATGAAATTATTTTGTTAATCAAAACAAAAAAATAAATTAAAATTATGAATGAAGAAAAAATCCATGGGGCCTCATTTGAGTTACTGTGGACCATATAAGGGCCATATTTAAGTAACAATGTAGAAATCCGTTATTTAAATATGGCAGCTGCCGATTTAAGAGTTTTTGATGGTCCGACGCATGCGAATTTCCACAATCAAATAGAACATCAACTACTTTTAGTCTGATATGAATTTCGGCCTTAGGGTGAATCGAAACCGGGATTACTCTGAATGAATTTTTAAAAATTAGTACTCTTTGTTCGGGCCGGAAATATTTTGTTTTTGTTTTGCTTTTTGTGTTTAAAATCACCTCATTCGATGCATTACTTTTCGCTGTATGCGTATCTCTCTCTCTCTCTCTCTCTCTCTCTCTCTCTCTCTCTCTCTCCCTCATTCTCATATAAAACTCTGGAATTCTGCCCATGGGGGTCAATAACACCACGAATGGAAACAGAACTTCGATAAAAAAAAAAAAAAAAAAAAATGGTTTCCGCTGAAAAGGATACGTAAATTGCTTAGAGATCGAAACTTCTGGAAATGTTTGCTATGGGATTTAGTTATATCGATTGGTAATGGCGTTCCTTTCGCCCCCACGTGGCACGGTCCTCATCCCCGGATTGGCACTCCTGATGGATTTGATGCGCGCCATCTCTTTGTCCATTACGGGGAATAACTTCCTAAGCCTAGTGTCCTTCTAACATCCAGCCTCTCAGCAACAACATCAAGGGCTGGTCGCCATGGCAACGATAGCGTGCCAAAAATGTGCACGGCCAGAATGGCAACCGTCTTTCGATCCAATTAAACAATATTAGTCCTATGTCCATCCGATGACTCCATATGCAATTCCAGAATACCGCGACAAAAAGCGCCCCCTGCCCTTCAAAACAAGAACTAACGCTTCTCTTAATGCAATCATACTCCTTAACTAGAAGATAATTTAAAGATTTATAGAAGTTATTTTATAATTTAAAAAAATGCTTACACGCGTGATTTTTTCCCGTGAAAATGCTCCTGGTTATAAAGAATAATTTATATTTCATTATGAGTCTTAATTAACTTGGCGTTCAGACAGCTAATGTACATTAATTACGACGTACGTTTGCTTCCAGGAAAATTATATTTAATGTCCTTAATCACCTTACATATTCTGCCCTCATTAACTTTTAATTCATATTTGATTGTTCAAACTCTTCGCCGTTAACTCTTTCTTGCGGGATGGACATAATCTGCAGAGAAATCTTCGAGACGCATTTAAAACTTAGCTATCATAAAGCAAAAGACTTTTAATGGCATACACTTACACGAATTAGTTACATCTTACAAAACTTGCACTGGACGCTCAATAACAGAAGCGCGCATAAAACTTTGTGGCCGGAAATAATGGAAGGCACCTGACGAAGATAAAACAACAATGAAACGGAAGACCTTATCAGAAACCCAATAATTGAAATGAATACGTATTATTAAAGTCAACAATTAATCCGAAGGCAACAATTGGAATGAGAGCCTATTACCAGACGACGTAGCTGAAACTAATGAACGTATTAACTGGTCGAATATTCGCCGCTGACAATGTAAACAATAAATTCCTAAGTAGTTCTGTTAATCAATACATTTAAACAAAGTTCGGGCAAAGGTGTAGTAAGACGGAGTCTGATGCTACCAATAACAGCATATTCTTATATCGTGTGTCATGAATCTCATTAATGACATGTGTGATTGTGATTTCCCTCCGAACTCAACTAATCTCAGAGTCCGTCCTATCATACCTTTGCCTGAAAACACTGGGTGAAATTATACGTCTGCCATTTTTCGTCTGCGAATTGGAAATTGTCAAACATTGTTACGTACTCCAAACGACGCGACTTGGCTTTATTCTGTTCGTTTATAAAACACGGATCGACCCCAGCTGTTCCAGTTCATTCATTCTTACACGGCTAATACAGGAAACTTAATAACTGGGGGTATTGTACAACACGGTGCGTCTAAAGCAGAGATTGTACTACAGATGAATAATTTCCCCTCTTCTGTTGAAACACACGCCTTGAATCATGCATCAGCGAAAATGTCTACACTGCCGGTAAGTGAGGCGTAAGAAAGCATTAAGCTAATGTCCAGCCAAATGATTCGGGCCGGCGTAATTAAGTATGTTTTCAGTCACTCACTTAATGCTGTCATTCCAGAAAACAGTTAACAATGTACGACCGTTGTACTCAATTTCCGCCAGCCAAAACAACATTTGTCAGTTCCCATGGTAGATGCAGAAGACGTGCATTTAACTGTTACGAGTTTACTGTGTGTTAATTAACAATTTTAACTAAAGCTAATCAATCATCCAGCGCGTGCAAGTTTATCTTCATGTGGTCGACTCATTGTTGGGAAATAATTAATACGAATTGCAGCAAATATCTCTAACGATTACGCGTAGTGTTCTGAGTGACGTCACAATTGGTTGTGCCTTTCCAGAATGTGCAACAATAGCCAGCGTTCTCTAGAATTTTTAACAATAGTTGTCAGTGATGTATATTTGATTGTGACATCACAATTGGTTGGGCAACGTTCTAGTGAATTTTTAACGTCACTTACAAGTAATGCATTTCTGATTGTGACGTCACCATTGGTTGTGCCTTTCCAGTACGTGCAACAATAGCCAACGATCTCTCGAATTTTTAACAATAGTCAGTTTTCTGTAATGTATTTCTGATTGTGACGTCACTAGTCTGTTTCGCTGAGATATTAATCGCCAACAATTAGGAAATAAGAAAGAAAAAAGCTGGAGTGATTACTCGATACATTGCAAGTGTATACGTACTGTCCATTGGAGTATAATCGTCGCCATGACGACGCGGTCATTTCATCCCCGCAGAGCACGCTAAAGTCTGACCAGCTTTCTCGTTCATCATCTTGTCAAGTCTGATGTAATCCGATCCGGCCCTGTGTTTCGTTCAATCGAGAAAGAGTTGCCCGTGTTTTTCTCTCCCGCCCAAACGGTTTTGTCATTTCAGATGGTTTTTGCGTTAAGGAAAGACGAACGTCGGGAATTAAAGTTTCTTTAAGTAGACACCTTAAGACTATCAGCTTCTGACACTTCTTATACCCGTCCCCCCAAATCCCTCCTAACTTTGAATTAAGTCTTCACAAATCAGAAAGCACCAGTAAAGAAAAAAAAAAAACGCCAAAAGAAAAGTTCTAATCTGCACTAGAAAAAAAAAAAAAGCAAAAAACTTTCTTTGACATTGTTACCATTAGCAACCGCGTCGTTTCTATAGCAGCAGCCGGTGTAGATTTCGCAGTGTTCCACAGTCTCTAATAGGCTATGATATTTCTGATTGTGACGTTACAACAATGTCTAACGTTCCTTCCTAGTTATTGGCTGTGACGCGTAACAATGAACGCCACCACAGCCAATGACGAGGAAGGAACGTTAAACATTGTTGTAACGTCACAATCAGAAATATCATAGCCTATTAGAGACTGTAGAACACTATGCGAAATCTACAGCGGTTGCTGATATGGAAACGACACGGTTGCTAATGGTAATAATGTCAAAGAAAGTTTTTTTGCTTTTTTTTCTTTACCGGTACTTTCTGATTTGTGAAGACTTAATCCAACGTGATTGTAATACATTTCAGATAGTGACGTCACAGGTTGGCTTGCATAAAAAGTCTGTAATTTGAGCAATAAAAAGCAAAAAACTTTATACGTGGTTGTTACCATTAGCAACAGTCTCGTTTCCATAGCAGCAACCGCTGTAGATTTTCACATAGTGTATTTCCAGAGCCTACTATAATAGGCTATGATATTTCTGATTGTGACGTTACAACAATGTCTAACGTTCCTTCCTGTGACGTTAACAATGAACGTTCCATCAGAAATGAATACATTTCAGATAGTGACGTCACTGGTTCTTTTCGATAGCCAATCGTACGTTGGCTGGAATTGCTAATTTTGCAGAAAGGATTGTACGTACCTGTACCACGTGATTAAAGAAGGATTTCTTTCAATTAATGTAGCGTTTTTCTGTTCAGTAGATGAACGTCTCATTTTGTGATTTATCACTGAAGTTGCTCTGTTAATTAGTGCAAAGTGCCTTGCGCGTATTTAGTATTTCGAAAATCAACCACTTATTCATTACACACGTGCGCGCGCGCACGCACCTTTAAATTAGTTCTGACAACTCTTCTAATAAGTCCCTTAATTAGTTTCCAGTCCGGGAGCAACGAAGTGTAAATGACGTCTGTTTTCTCCTTTTTAAGTGAAGCACGTGGAAGAGGCAGAAAAGGCACCTCGACATTTGGAGAAAATTGAAATTGAGGGCTTCGCCAAGTGTAAAATCGCAAAAATGTGCGCGGGAAGAACTCTTATTAAAATCCGTTTCGGAAAATAACACACGCGGACCGCCCTTCATTAAAATAATTATATCTTCTCTCAAACATCAATTAATGAGCGCGTTTTGTCCGTTTCAGAAGGGTCCGAAGGGAGGTTGACGCACAAAACCCTCTATGATTAAGCCAACCAATTACCGAATACTTTTAATACGCAAGTTATCCGCTAGGTGGCGATAGGGCATCCACACAGAAGAACGGGATAATGTGATTAAAATAAGCCCAGACACTAAAGAAATTTTTAGAAGTAACTAGGGCCGGATTTAATATTTCGACGCCCATGGTCACTAATTAAGGGCCTTCACTATTTTCCAACAGCTCGTATTTGGGTTTTAATTATGCTTTTAACAGTCTCGCAGAGACGAAAGATGCTTTAAACATTATTTAGACACCGTGCATACATTACGTTATGGCTCCCCGATATTGCAATTTCGCTATTTATGCAAGAATAGAACTCAGATTACAACTTTAAACAAATAGATTATCCAGTCTATGTTTATCTTAATGCATTTATGCTGTATACTCAGTAACAAAGGGGGGCGCCTCCGTAGCCAGGTGGGAAGGAGCAGCAGTGCGTAACACGCGCTTCTTGATTAGACCGGGGTTCGAGCCCGTGAGCCACCAAATACGGCGGATGTCGAAAAGTCAGGAAATGAATACCGCATATCTCGGAGCAATATGGCCTTAGTTGCTAATGCTCCTAAAAACCAAATAACAACAACAACAGTAACAAAGGAAAATAATTAATTCATTTTAAGACATCTGTCGGCAATTCAATGAATTAATATTTAATTGTTTGCAAAGACCAAAAGTAAAAATCTTTGGTAGCTCTTGAAAGAGTGGGAAAATATTGACATAATTGATCGGCATCTCATGTAAACTGTCTCACTAATTATTACATTAGCAGCGAGCTGATATTAATTATTCTTCTGTTAACAATCGGTATGTACACGTTTGTATAATTTCTGCCAGAATTATCACATTCGTTTCTGCAAACAGTGATGCCTGCAGCGAGCGAACAAATATTTTTCATCCAGGGTCCAATCCCAGCTAGTTGCATATACCAAGGGTTTTAACTTAGTTCCAGACACGCCATCTATACAAAAATTAAGTATTTTGGGCATTGTCTGGTTTTTTAGTTTAGGAATTAACTTTTAAATTCTGTTTATATACACTCCAGCCTAAAAGTTTGGAAGCACAGCGTTTGACAACAGTTTTCGTTCATTTTTCTGAAATTAGCTGGCATTGTAAGGTTTAATATATGAAAAATATTACAAAATACAAAGTTTTTAAGAATTTTAATAAGCATCGGAAACTTTTTATTGAAATGATTAATATTAACAACCATTCTGGTTCAAAATGTCCTGCGCGAGATTTTATCACTGCCTTGCGCAGTCCATCTGCAAGGGTTCCTATAAATTTTGTGAAGATGGGGACTTGACGGTCTAGATGATCCCATAGAAACTCTATTGGGTTTAAGACAAGCGATTGGGATGGGCCCACCATAATTTACAATTCCTCCTCCTGTTGTTGAGTTGCTAGAAACTGCCTGCACAGCTTATAACTGTGCTTCGGGTCATTGTCTTGTTGTAGTAGAGAAATTCTTCCAACAAGTTGAAGTCCAGAGGATATTGCATTATGTTCAACAATGTTTTCATAGCCTTCTGTTGTTAAAATTCCTTCAATTCTGACGATGTCACTCATTTCAGAAAAACAAAAGTAACCCGAGATCATGATGGAACCACCATTGTGCTTGACTGTAGACGCTACCCAATGCGGCACCATTTTTCCTTCAGTTGATCATCTCACAGAAACTCTACGCTTGGATCCAAAAATTTCAAATTTGGATTCATCAGTCCACAGTACGTACACAATCTGCAATGATGATTCTGCAATCACAGAAGATTGCAGAATCATCTGCAATCTTCTGTGATATTTAAACAATACTCCCACTTTCTGGAATCAACGTTTCAGGAATCTCCTACAATGCTCTGCCACATTCAGGAATCTTCTGCAATGCTCTACCACATTCAAAAGTCTTCTACACCTTTTTTGAATATTTTAGAAATTTTTAAATACTATTTAAGTTTTTTGATTTTTATAAATAATATAAAATAGTTTAATAAAAATTGGTAAACAAGTTGATCGTATTTTAATAAAAACTTTGAAAATTAAGAAAAATTAAACGTGATTCCAAACTTTTGGGCAGAAGTGTACGTAGATTAAATTATGCGAAGTGAGACACTCGATGCGCTTAAGGGGTTTTACAGCCCATTTTCACTCGCTAATTAATCCTATCGCAAAATTTAAGTAGCGAATCATGTTCTGGGTTATTTGTTATTCAGTGTTTTCAAAAAATGTAAGTGTTCTTTCACGCGTTGGTCTCTTGAGATTTTAATAAGGAAAAAAAGTCCATGAGGCTGTTTTTAGAGGTGTTTTATTATTATGTCAGACACTTAACTATTGACACACGAACGAAATACATTAATAAAAGAACAAAGATAATTAGGACCTAAACATATTTTACCTAAAGACTGGAAAAGTCTCATTTATAATGAAAGTACATTCATCCACTTGCTTTATCAACAGCAAATACACTGCCCTCCATTAATATGTGGACACCTGCATATTTAAACCTAAAATAACTATTGATTAAAATGGATAGAGGGGGAAGTGTCCCGATATTGTGGTAGGGTAGTGTACGTTAGATATTATCGTAGTAGTTTCAATTATTAAAGATCTTAGATTTTGGTGTTAACAGCAAGGGAAAAAGTATTGAGACTGCGCAGAAGTCCTGTGATGAAGTGAGAAGCCAGTATAAAACATAACGCTAAAAATAAAAGCATGAGGAGCATGCGCACGTATAAAATGTGATAATCGACACTTACAGCCAGACAAGAAAAAGCCAAGGGGCGGCAAAGGATGGGTGGAAAGATCTGGTAATACATTATGTCTAGAATTAATCTAACTTTTAAAGTAAGATGTCGGAAAAGAGAGCTATTGCAGGGCATGAATATTTCATGAAAGATAAGCAAGGCTCCCTTGAATAATGACGTCATTAGCTCCCTTGGAAACCCTTCTTCTCTTCTTTACACACGCGGTATCCGTAAATCTTTCTGTCTCTCCCCTTACCCCGCCCCCCCCTCGTGTTAGACAAAACCATGCTTATTGAGAAAAGCAAAAAGATGGAGAATGGGGTGGATGTTGGATGTTTACATTTTCTCTACATCCGAAACCTGCCAAATCACAGTTCAATCTGACCCATTTTCGTTTTGGCCAAAGTCAAATAAGCCATTATTTTATTCCTGAATGTAAAGAGCATGCGCGCACGCGCCTCTTTCAGACTACTTGATTAAAAGTACATTGTTCTCAGTTTAAACATTTATACCCTACAAACTGCATCTTTTTTTTTCAGAAACGTGGAAAGTCTGTTGAAATATACTACATTCCAGTATCGTGGATGGGTTGAGGGTTGGGAAGTTGGAGGAAACTTTTTTTTTTTTTGCATGATTTGATTTCCTAAAATACGAACTGAGAACGAAGGATATTGAACTAGTAGAAACACGGGTCTGGAAGAAAGGAGTGGAAGTTGCAGAAAAAGCAGAAAGTGGACATCTGTGTGATAGGGAGTGGAGTGAGTTTACAAGAGACGGGTTAATAGTTAACTCACTCACTTATGGGTTTTGGTATATTGTTGAGGAATATGCTCTGAAGCACTTATAATGTCTGTATAAGTGTATAATCAGGGACCAATTTGCGTATTGTGCGGGATGAAAAACCAGGAATAAGTCACAGGAAGCTCTATTTCCTTCGCCTGAGATCGGAAAACTGTAGCCTCGATTGAAGAGGACTGTCCATAGATATCCGGCTGGAACATCTGTGCAAGAGGAAGACTGGTGGCCATGCTGAAGTTCAGCATGTCTGCTTCCAGCACTTAAGCACTGGACATTGTTGCTGTGCGCTTATTGGAGGAATGAATGGGTACTGCGGAGGATGCGTGGAAACGAAATGTTTTCGATTCTGACATAAAACTTGTACCTTTTTTGCTGTTTATTTTTATAAATCATGAGTTATTACTATTTACTAACTGAAATGTACATATTTTAACCAACTTGTTCTAATCACAGTGATTGCTCCCACCGCCGTTTACCATCACGTGATATGGGTTTCTAAACCTTTCTAATAAGGCTGCGAAAAGGATTTCCTCCCAACCATTACAATAATAATTACAACAAATTATCAGTGATAATAACAGCGTGTCTTTTTATTAATTTATTATCATTCTATACTAACAGTGATCTTCTGAGGTCATTCTAGCAGAAACCATTTCGCCTGGATTCTGTTTCCAGCCAGTCGCATGGGTTGTCGCTAAATTAGAAATTTGAAGGGAAAATCCGGTGGCAATTAAAAACACGTCGAGGCAGAAGAATTGTCGCTCTCTAAACACAATCTGGGTCAGATCTCCGTGCGTAATTAAGGCTTTTGAATAATTGAAGATTTCTGACCGCATCCGCCTGAGAATAAACGAAAACTGGGGTTGTTACCGCTCTATTTATATTTAAATTGATACCTTCGCGATGTCTGACATCTCAAGCGGTGTTTTAAAATGCATCCAGTGTGCGGAGGACAAGACAAGAAAGCGGGGCCACCCAATCACTCATAGGGCGGAGGTGCAAGACTGAGAAGCCCCATGAATTATTCATACCTGTCCGAAGCTCTACCTTATCTCTTCGCCAAACTTCGTTACACCGGAGGTATTGCCGTAATAGAGTTTTCGGCTTCGTTCAACAAGCATGTCCGTACAGCGCCGAGCAAGGGCTGTCGGCAGAAGACGTGTCCCGTCCGTCAGCCGTGTTTTGCTGACAGAATTGTTTAGAAGCTTGTGTACCCCTCCTGAGACTTCGCTTTTTTGTATCGTTCCTGTGTAAAGCGAGAACTGCGAAGAGAAGGACGTCGCTGCAGACGATATCTTCAACCCCCCCTGCCGATTCGCACAACAGAAGTTTCGAAGCAGCGTCTGTTTTAAAACAATCAACGGAACCGCAGAGATAAACAGAAAATCTCGAAGGAAAATATGTCCTCGAATAAATGAGGAAATTGGAGACAATTTTCGTTATTTGTATAATTTTTATAATTATTTTGGGCTGTTATTATGCACTGCCTGGCCAAAATATTAGTAACTTTAATTGAGGTACGATGAGTTCCAAACCAAAGTTGTTTTCTAATATTTTGGTCAACAGTGTATGCTGTAGACGAAGAGTTCGTTTTGCCACATGAAGTAACGTGATGAAGCACGCGACTTCATGGGGCACAGCTAGTTAACAATAAGTTGGAAGATGAGGGTATCGTCCACCAGAATGAACTATAACATTAAAATTTTAATATTTTCGTCAGCGGTGTATATTCCATTATAATTTTCCACCAATTGAGCACGTCTAGGATGTCTTAGGACGACGTATTAGTCCATACGGACTGTCCAGCCATACATTGATTTGTCAATGCATAGTGATACATCATGATGTACATACGCTACCCTACCATTAATATCTATCATCCTGTTGATAGTTAGTTACTTCCTACCAAAGCACCACCTATCAGACAAAACTATAAATATGCTGGTAGGCCTTCAAAGAGACAGAAGTATGATGGTGACTGCAAATTTCCTTTCTCTGATGATTCGAAAGTCGCAGAAGAGCTGGAGCCTGCATAAATGGGGATGCGGTTGAGGCCTCAGAAAAAATGAGCATGGCAGTTCAGAAGATATAACATATTTTGCAATTTGTAAGGTACACTGAATATAAACAAATTATACATTTAACGAGAGGCTTCTCGGGTGAGGCTAGGTTTTTCTTTGTGGAGGGTAACTCGCCACAGTTTAGCTTCCAGTGGGGAGAATGCGTCATAGAAAATACGAGTTAGTTACGCGCACTGACCACATTTGTGACAAGTATCACTGCTAGAAAGGCCACTTGGGTCAAACATGTCAACATTGATGCATTCTGCTCCGTCACTAATTACAAACTAGTAGCGATGGATCTTCGCTTGTTTTCCACAATCAACCTATCACTGTCCAAAGTGACATTGCATGCGATTTAAGGACCGGGTCGAAATGGTGTATACTTGAATTTTATAAAACAATTCTGGAGGTCAACTGGTCTGATTTCATTCATTATTTTTTTAAACTTCTTTGCGGCAGGCAAAGTTCCAAAAGGCTTAACGGAGGCCCAAACCATCTTAATAAGAAAAGCAGGCAAAACGGAGGATCTGATGGCGGCACCGTGATGGCACCAATACGAAATATGCGCTTTGACAGACACCGGGGCTCTATTATTGGTGATGATAGCCAAACTTATGGGTTTCCGAAGAGGGTCGTGGTGTCTAATCTTTTCTATCTGCAGAACTTACAGATCTACTCTTGAAAGAAACCACTACGACCTTTTTAGAGCTGCCATTGATTTGGAAAAAGCGCCTGACAAACTCTCCAACAAATACACAAACTCTGCTACAAAGAGCGAGAAGGGTTCTCTGCTGGGTGCAGCTATTCACCAATCTGTATAGAGAAACGCATACTCATTTGTATCCTAAGGTTGTTGTCGATTCCTATCAAAATCAGAGGAATTCATCTTCCTGGACCGTGACCGTATCCAGATGACAAATACATAACACATGCTGATGATTTTATGTTAATACTATCCGATGACGCATCATTGCATTCAACAAATTCTTTTGGAACCGCAGACAACAGTAGGTAATCCATCAGATATTGCACTGTAGGAAGTATTTGGGAGATGGAACATGACATCTATTTGCAGGGTAGATGGTAATAGCTTAGTGAGAGGGAAAGTTTGCCTTAGCTTAGTTTATCAGTTCCCAGTGATCGACACACAAAAGTACAATCACCTGATCATCGAACCTCTTAGCTTAGCTAAGAACGAGAGGGACCAAGTCAGAGACCAATTGCCAAGCAGGCAATTGGTCTCTCTTTGAAACCATTCAGGGCAGGCTTACTCTAGGTAGCTGCCAATGTGGTAGTTACATGGACTGAGCCTCCACAGAGTAAGTATGTTTGGTCAGTCTGATAACCGTTTTCTGTCCTTAAGTTAACATGGTCTGAACGATGGCCTCGATTAAGGATCGGCACATAAGCAGTCCGTCTGTACGTGACATTCCAACGCCACGGAAGTGGCGTGATGGCCTGGGGGTGTTTTTCATGGTCTGGCCTGAGACTATTGGTTGTTTTGGGCAAACCATGAATGCTGAGGTCTATCTATACATCCTGGACAATTAGTTTCCTACGTTGGGGCAGCACGTTGAGGAAGGCCCATACTTGTATTAGAAGGATAACGCTACAGCCATACTGCTCGCGTTGTAGCAGACTGGTTTGAGGACGTGAGCGTCGAAGAATTGGTCTGACCAGTCCAGAGCCCTGGCCCCAGTTTCATAGAGAAAGCACTTCGCGATGAATTGAATTGGTAGCAGCTTTGAAGCAGAGTGTCGTAAAATATCGGAGGACATTTGCAAAAAACTGGTGGAGAGTGTTTCACGGATACTCGAGGTTGTAGTAAAGGCTAAAGGTAATTAGTTTTGGTGTAAATAAAGATTATTCGTTGATATGCAGGTGTCCAGATGGTAGGGCAATGTTATTTACCCAAACATCCCTTGCACATGCTACTTCCCTAAATTTTTTGACCAGTGTACTTTCCGGTACAGAAAAATGAAATTTTATGAATTTTCACTGTACATGAGTTAGTCAGTGGTAGTTAAGTGGCTTTTCATCCCATAAATCAGAGCAATCAGCCATGGAATGCTCACAATTCACTACTTAAAGCATTCACAGGCATCAAGTATTTTTTGAAACGGATTCGTTGGTTTTTAAGGTACAACAACAAACGGAAAGCGTTGTATCCAGCGTGGAATTGCGTTGTAGACTCTACAGGGGTGTGCGATAATTGAATAAGCGAACTGTGAGGTCAGGTAAATAACGATGTGTCATAATTCGCCCAGCTGGTCGATCTGAATGCGCCTTTTCAGCTAATCAGAACCCGAATTATCTGCGGCACGCGTGGCTGCAAATCAACTCGAAGCGTGTAATTACCAGAGGGAAAACGCTTCGACTTATCACCGTGTCAACTCCAAAGTCGAACTGTTTCCGCCCGGCAATGCCCCTCTTCAGTTCATTTCAACTCGGACAACGTCACTTCGATTCTGCTTCGCTCGGGTGTGTAGATATGTCACAATCACGATACGAGTAATCGCAGACGGACAGACATTTTCGCCGGTAACCGGCGCCACATTAGAACTAGTATCCGCATTCTCGTCTGTCCGGCAAAAAAAAAAAAAAATAATAAAAATAAATCTTTCGCAGGAGTTGGATGTTCGCTTGGATTGTTGAAAAACATCCTCGCCGGATCCCAGCTGACAAACTTGTCTCATTTAGTGCTCCGAACACATTAATTTCTCGTTTGGAACTCACAGTAGCAAAATCCCGTCTTTCGCAAACCCATTAAATGCGTTGCTATCAATTCGACCAACCGGAAATGCAGCGGTGTTGCAAGTTCGTTTGCAAAAGTACTTATAATGATCGTCTTCTTCCGTCGTAACCTATCGCAAACAACGCATTTATGATCCCTCCGAAACTATTCGATGACCAGAAGATTGTACTTTTGTGTGCCGGCCATCGGCAACTGATAACTATTGTGTCGACTATTTCGCCCTCTGTTCGTATTATTAGAAGGCCAGATTGCTTTTTTTTTTAAGCAAAAGTGCTTCAGCAGACACCTATACACTGTCTGCTGATGTAAGATTGAAATTAATAATAACACAGTTCCTTTAAAAAAAAAAAAAAGTGTAATAATTGCATCTGGTGTCTACTTTCAAACAAATGCCCCTTCAAAAGGTTAATCGGACGTTTGTTTAAAACAGACTACTATTACAGCCTGTTTCACGATTACTGGTCCCTCATTAGACGACAATGTTGAAAGTAGTGCAATACCAGGGCAACTCGTTTTAAAGGCCTGTCTAAAATTGCTCAACCACTACATTATTCTTATCAATCCCCAAGGGTGCTGCATTTTCAAAAGTTTACTGTATTAGTATTTATCTAGGTATGTTTACTATAATTATAGGGTGGTTGTAATTAATTTGAACATATTCTGCTACAAATCCCTGGTGAAGGAAAAGGAAAATAGTCCACTCACAATGACTTCGATAAATGCATTGTTTTGCTTTTGGATGTTCATTAATTAAAATAATCTGGTATTTAATATAATGTTAAATATAATTCTTTTAGAGAACATATTATTGTTATTTTAAAACCTGTTAAATTTTTAAATAAAATACTAAATCTCTAATACACTAATTATTATTTAGGATCAAAATGTTGGTTCATCGCGAACATCTTCATGGCCGTACTTGAACCACTTATACCATTTAAGCACACTGGTAGGACGTAAAATTTTATCCCCATAAAATTTTTTTAACATTTCATTCATTTCTCTTTCAGATTTCCCCAGATTAAAGGAAAATTTGATATTTGTTCGTTTGCTCCGTTGCAAAATTATGACCCGGAACGTTAACGCGTTTAACTAAACTGGTTGTTGGAACCTGTTAGCCTACTGGATAGTCTTTGTGCCATCATTTGTTGGAAGAAGTTTGAATTACAACACACCATTTCCGTTTATTTTCAAACTCGTTGAACATGACCGCAACAGCAAGGGTACAGGAACTTGAATACCACACTTCGTATTTCAGAACAGAAGTGTTTTTCAAGTAGTGCAATCAAGAGGGAACTTGTTGCGAAGGGAGAGATACACTGCCCTACCATTAATATCCGGACACCTGCCTTTAGACAAAAAAGAGAGCTTTTATTGTGTCATTTAATATTTTGTGCTGAAACCTTTCGTTTTTATGACGGCCTTCAATCTTCGCGGAATACTCTCAACCAGCTTTTTATAAATGTCAGGGCCCATTTAGTCGATAATGACTAATGGGCCCAAGCCAAACCATGAAAGGAGCCCCATACTGCCTCCACCAAACTTCATTGATGGGAGGATACAATCAGAAAGGAACTGTTCCCCTGGCATTCGCCACACCCAAGAACGGCCATCAGACTGGTAGAGTGCGAACCTCGTCTGTCCATAGGACTGTTTTCCACTGCATATTTATAGCAGTTTCTGTGACGTGTTGCATGCATAGGACCTGTTTCCCCATCCATGGGTGGGTTTCCGGATATTAATGGTAGGGCAGTGTACATATGATAATGAAACCCAATTAATGTGTTTATGAAGGAACCAAATTATTATGGACTCCTTAAGAGGGAAAATCAAGAAGGTAGAAGTAGCGATTCAAAGAAGGACGTTAGTGATAACCCAAGAATTGGGCGCTCATCAACCTCTCGAAATGAGGACAGAGTTAAAAAAAGTTCCGGTAATTGTGGCAAGAGATCGTTATATGATCCTCAGAATGATGACTAATGAGTTGGATATGAATAAGGAGACGATTCGTCAAATTCTACATGAAGATTTATGGAAAAGGAAGGTCTGTGAAAAATTTGTGTCGCACTGATGAGTAGAAGCAAAGAAGAGTGTCATCATGCGAAGACTTCATCCAGACTTCACAAGGCAATCCTAATTTCCTGGACCTTATTGTCACTGGAGATGAGTGTTGAGCGTTTCAGTAGTACGAACCAGAGACGAAGATTCAGAGCATGCAGCGGACTTCAAAAGCATCGCCAAGGCCCAAGAAAAGTTTCGTTTGCAGAAGTCCAGGATCAAGACTATGCTGATGATGTTTTTCAGAGAGTTAGTGCCGCTTTCTAGGTGCAGGTGCTTCAAAGACTATTGAAGCACATTTCCTTGGTGAGGCCACGATTTCTAGAGAAAGATAGATGGCTCTTGTTGTACGATAATGCCCATGTTCATTCCTCACTTGTTGTGAAGACATTTCCGAAAAAAAAAAAAATATGGCATGTACACATCAGCCATCCACCGTACTCTTCCGATCTAGCACGATCATCATCATCACTATCCTAACACCTACTTGTACCTGCGCTTCCTGAGCAATAAGCTCATCCGCGCTTTATTCCTCTATCCTATCAATTTTAAATCTTTTGATCCTTAGTCATATGATAAATCTGTTATTGAAGATCGGTTACCGCCCCTGCCCCGAAGAGGCGGATCACCGCCATCTAGAACTCAATTAAACTTTAACTCTGTGTTATACGATCTAGCACCAGCGGACTTCTTCCTCTTTCTCAAAGTGAAAACTGCCTTCAAAGGAAAGATTTCAAGATGTTGAGGACATAAAGAAAAACGTAACCGCTGAACTGAACATCATCTCTTTGGACGCTTTCGCTGACTCCTTTTAAAAACTTCTAGAACAGCGTAATAGGTTCATGAATAAAAATAAACCCATTTTGCGTTCTTCCACTTTGTGTTCTTTTTTTATTGCTCCAGTCCGGGAACTTTATTGCTATACCTGGTATAATAACATTTTGTTATTTTGTTTGTGTATCATTGTGGGCCTTAGTGTTTTGAGTGGACTTGCTGTCCCAATGATAGACAAGTGCCAGAGAGAAAATATACAAAGGTATAATAGAAAGTCTTTGGATTATTCTCCAAAAAGATTACTCTCGTGCACTACCATCTTTAGGCGTAACCGATTAAAGACTTTTAGGGGCACTTGAGATTGTCGCAACTTTTGATAACGTAGTGTATGTAGAGTAAAAGAAGATAAACTATTTAAGAAAGAACTGAATAAAAACGGAGAAAAAAAACATTTCTTCCTCAAAACCGTAATTTCATATTGACTGATTACTCAATAAACTATGAATGAACATAGAGAAGTCTTCAAGGGCTTCTTTTTATTTAAAATGACAAAAAACTCAAGACAACTTATCGGTGGGTGTGCTGTTGGTGCCAAAGTAATCCGATATTTTCAGTTCCATCTGCTACCTGAACAATACCTTAAGCTCACGTGTGTGTGGCCTGAAGGAAGTAAATATTAATTAGATGTCCTGGCGCACTGCTAATTAGGTTCTTTATAATTAGCGCAGCATCTTAGCGATGGATGAACTTATCAAGACGAGGATACTACTAATGGTCCCTGTATGACGTCTTCCAATTGGTCTTTAATGAAAGACTTGTACGCACGCTATCATTAGACAAGCGTATTCAGTCTTTCCTTCGCTCTTTCCCGGCGTTATTTCGCTAGGAGGTGACTCCACAAGTAATCCGATACGAAAGAGTCGAAGAAAACGCTTCAGATGTAGTCACTGCTTATGGTTTGGACTCAGAAAACCAATGTGCACTCTCCTCGTATCGAAATGGTAAATAAGCAACAGGTGGGAGACCGCCGAGGATTTTCGTATCTCCAAATCAGCCATTCTAATTAATTGCTTGGTTGTTGCTGCTAACGTTAACTGGGAGAACGCCATCAATTACCGATTACTCTCTGGGGGAATTATGGGTAATTGCTATCTGAACTCCCACGTTTCCTGGGGAGGCGATGTTAAGTAAAACTCCATATTAAGATTTGCGATCTCGCTCTTTCTCGAATTTCGCGACGAGTTACGGTAAATGTAGGCGTTTATGAGTTTGTGGGAGTGAAGATGGGATATGTTTTATACAGAATATTGCATCCTCAGTTCAAGTATCGATATTGTTGCCTTCATTTTCAATGGACAAGGCTAATCGACCATTTTCTCTCGCTACATGCGAATTTCCTTTAGTGTGAATGTCCAATTGATCTTTGAGGATAGTTTAGACCACATGGAGATCTATCCAATTATCTCAAAAACATTTATGGCGCCTTTAAAGCGAACAAGTTCGTTCAAATAACTTTCAGACAGGACTCAAAACTGACATTACCATCCAGATGGATCTGAATCTTTGAGGATACCTCCAGACTAATGACGATCTATCCAGTTATCCCAAAAACATTTATGACGCCCTTAAAGCGAACAAGTCTGCTCAAATAATCTTCAGAAAGGACCGAAAATTGACGTTACCATCAAGATGGATCTGGCATGTTGAGGAACAACCATCTAACCTTTGTCCCTCACCAAAGAGATAAAAAAAATTATATATCCTTCCTGACAATGTTAGCAAAATCCATCCTCATCACATGATCCATCGATGTTTGTCTCTGTGGATTATTCAGGTGTCAAGCGACATCCCTGGCAATGCTCATGTTGATGTGGAAGAAAAATTCTTGAACAGTTTGTAGTATTTTCTGAGCTGCGTTTGTTCGCCTTCCATTCTAGGAGGTGTAATGGACACTTTCTATCCTTTCAAGTAAAACTTAGGCTTAGGAGAGAAGCGCAACACGTTTTCCAATTGCCGATGTCATTTCATGAAGTTACTTGATGAAAAACAACAGATCCCCAGAGGAAAAGTCGCAGATGTTCGAAGCGAGTGCTGTTTCCATGGTGACACACTCATGGAAATTGTCGTTAACCGCTGAAGATGACACACCGAGTCCCATAACTAATGCATACAACAGAATGAGCTCCCAATCTGGTAAGCTGGCAAAACAAATTTCCTTAATTCAAAGAGAAATATGCGTTGAGTTTCCGCTTTTCTCTTTGTGATGCTCTTCGGTCATTTTTTAAGTGACGAAATGAGACGAAAGGCGGGAGAGTTTCGGCGATGGAACAAACGGATTAAGTTTTTTTTTTTTTCAGATTTAATGAAAAATGCAGATGAAAAGTCATAAATAATGTAAATAAAAGAGAATGTCACAGAAGTTCACAAACTGTTTCTGTAATTAGATACGCGTCTCTCGAGCAAAAATAACGCGTCTAATGCAGTTATTTGCCCCTGTTGCAAACTGTTTTTGTAATTGGATTTGCCCGCGTACACAGCAATACATTTAAAATTGAAAATTCGCGGAGAACGAATATTACCAGTTGAAAATGTTGGAGAATTCAGACCGACCCCAGAGCGCTGCTTCATAAATACGTAACTTTCGATGTTTTAAAACGCATTCCTCACTAGATGCATTAAATTCGAACCCCGGGTTCGAATCTCCTTCAAAACTGAATGTATAAAACGCGATTATTACGAAGTTCGTGACTTGGACACCGATGTCTACGTTTTTTAAATCCAAGGAAGGGCCAAAGACCTTTCCTTGGATTTAAAGACCCTTTCAGTGCCACCTGGAGAGTAAAGCGAGGAATAATTCGATGACAACGTTGGTCCATTTGCCCGTTGTCTTCTAACTGGATTCAGACACGTTGTTTTCCAGTTAACGAGACGTGTTAGGCCGAAAATAATATTAATGACTGTAGTTGTGATGAAGAATGTTTAAAACGCAGCCAGTAAAGTGAGTTTTTTGTTTGCTCGTTTCTCCTCCACGTGTGCAATTAAGGGGAGGGGTGGAGGAGGGGGTGGTTAATGCCCTGGAAAGGAGATTTAGAAGGAAAGACATTTGGAATCAGTTCATTAGAGACTGCGAAAGTTAGCCCATTAACAGAGAAATTTCCTCGATTGACCAGTCTCTTAGAATGTCGTTTCTGCTGAGTGCGGAAACCGAAAGAGAGACAGAAAGGGAGAGAGTTCCTTTATCGAATTATCGTGGTAAAGGTGTTAGGAAGACGTTAGCTACAATTAATCGCAAATATTCCACTTTGAACAAATAGGGGAAGTAAGTTATTTGCGAAAATTGTTGCAACTGCACTCGGGGTTAAAAGAATTACGTGGGTTAAGTGTTTGGTTGATAGGGAAGTGGTAAATGGTAAGCATTCGCGTGCGATTGTGGAAGGTGCATCCGAAATGATTAAAAGCGAATCTTTTTCCCAAAATGTCTTCAACGAAACGATAAATTTCGCTGGAGGTTTGTTACATTAAAATGGTCATTTAGAAGTGGTAAAAATCCGTTTTAAATACTTGTAGGGAGAAATTAGGCGTCGTTTCGGTGGTTTTATTCAACAGACTAAGTAGAATTGATGATGACACCTGTCCTGGATTCAGCCTGTCCATTAATAACGATCTTAGGAATATCCATTGGTAATGTCGTTCTGTAGATGGAGATGGTAATCGGTTTTTTCTTCTTTTTTTTCCCCAGGATGGTAGGAGATGTTGGCACTGTGCCAAAATGAATTTCAATGTCATTGTGAAAAGAAATAATAAATGAAATAAGAGAAAATGAAAATTATACGTGTCTTCCATAAATCTTGATATTCCCAATGCTGCATTTTGCCATAAAAAGTGACACTGCCAACCAACCACTCATCGAGGGTTCTCTTGCAGCGCCATTTTACGACCGTATTTTTCAGTTTTATTGCCGATCCAATCATCTACGTGAATACCCTGTTCTCACTTCTCTCACTTCTTTCTCTCTCTCCCTCTCTTTCTTTCGGTTTCTCTGTCTATGTTTTTCGCCAATTCTCTCATGCTTTTTCTTTCTTTCTTTCTTTCTCTTACTGTACCTATCTCTCTATTTCTATTCCTTTTTTTGTCCCTCTCTTTCAGTTTGTCCTTTTCTTTCTTTCCTTCTTTCTTCAGTTTTATCTTCTTTCTTTTGGTTTCTCTCTGTGTCTCTTTTTCTCCAATTTTTTTGCACTCTCTTTCATTCATTCCTTGTTTTTTTTAATGGTTTCTTTCTTCCTTTTACTTTCTGCTTGTCTATTCTTTTCTTCTGTTTTCTGTTTTCCTTTTGGCTTATCTGTCTGTTTTTCTCAAATTCTCTTGTTCTCTGTTTCATTAATTTATTCTCTCTTTTCTTACGGTTTCTCTCTTTTCTTTCTCCATTTCTTTTGGAAAGACCAATTTTCTTGCTCTTTCTTTCTTTCTCTCTCCGATTTTCTTTCTCTTTATTTCCTTCTCCAATTCTCTTTCCCTTTCTTTCTTCCTTTCTTCAATTCTCCTACCCTTTTTTTTCTTTATTTCTTTCTCTAGCTGTCTTTCTCTTTTTTTCATTTCGGTCCCTGTCTCTGCCTGTTATCCTCTATTTCTCCTTTTCGTTCTTACCTTCTTTTTTATTCTGGCTTCTCTCTCTCTCTCCCTTCCTCTCTCTATCTTTCTACAATTCTCTTGTTATATTTTTCTTTCTTTCTTACGGTTTCTCTTTTTCTACCTTTCTTCAATTCTCTTGCCCTCTCTTTCTTTCTTTCTTTTCTTAGAGTCTCCCTCTTTCTTTTTTTTTTTTTTTTACGGTTTCCCTTCTCTCTCTTTCTCTAGTTCTCTTGCTGTTTCTTTCTTTTTTTTTTTCCAGTTTTTCTCTTTCATTTTCTTACAGTCTCTCTCGCTTACTTGTTCCCCTCTCTTTCTTTTTTCTTCTCTCCCTCTTAGTTCCTTCTTTTTCTTTCTTTCTTTTTCGCTCTGTTTCTCTTTTGTTTTTTCCTTTCTCATTTTTTTTCTAATTCTCTCATTCACACAGAAATCTGTACCTCCCTTTCCTCTATCTCAGTCTCCACACACAAACGCAATACAGTACTCGCATTATTATTATTTTTTTCCTAAAGATGTGGGAAAAAAAACAACAACCCAATTATATGAAACGAAAAAAAAAAAGTAAATAATCTGTTGAAAAAAAAAATTAAAGTGGATGAGCTGCGTGCGCATTACATAAAATGCAGTACTTGTTAATTTAATTATATAGACGCGTGGGAAGCAACGATTTACTTGACAACGCTGCCCTCTGACGACTGGTGATATAAATACATTTAGTGAAGCAGCAGCTTATCACAATTATAAATTATTATTATTAGTAGCAGTTACTTTTCCACGCAGCAAAAATTTCATTCCAGCTTAACGGAGACATATTAAGGAAAAAAAAAAAAAAAAAAAAAACAACTTCGTTCGATTTTCTGATCCCTTATTTCCTTTTATTGTTATTATTTTTAAACGTTGCAGCGCGCACCCCTAAATAGAGTACATCAATTTACTACATTAAGTACCGGTAGCAAAGTTTCACTTAATTGTTAAACAGATTGCTTTCATGTTTTTGTATTGATCACTTTTTTTATCCAAAATAAAAAAAATAAATAACAACAAAAAACTAAAGCAATAAAAAAGTCAGAAATGCAGAAACATTACAGAGAGTTAATCTAATCTAAAGTTGATTGCAGAGCTTAAACACAAATTTACATTTTGTTTAATTTTTTTTTTTTACCTTCATTGCTACAAACGGAGAAAATATAATTATCTTCGATGTGGAAATCCTCGCAAAGAACTATTTTACACTAATTGGCAATTTCTAGTATTATTTTTTACCTTCCATTATTTTTACTCAAAATATTCCATTTATGCTCATTAGTCAAAACACAGACGGCGCTTTTGTATTAAATAATTAATTTCCAGTTTATTCTTTAACGTCTGCAATCGCGCTCTACTGCGCTTGCGTAATTCAAGCGCGTGCCTTCTCTATTTGGAATAAGTTAAGAGCGTCATTCGAAGTTAAATAAACATGGTCTGTTAAATTGTGAGAATTCAAGAAGTTTCGAACGTTATTATTTTATTTTTAATCGTTTTCTTGAGTTTTAAAATAATTCGCAAACCGTGCGGATTGATTAATTAACAAACGTTGAAATTATGTAGAGGTAAGTGCGCGTTACTTTGTAATTAAACTTTGAAAAAAAAAATAATAATTAAATAAAAACTTGCTGCGTCATCTCATGAATATTAAATATTAAATATTGAATATTAGCTTAATCTAAAATTTTTGGCAAATGCTCAAAAAGAAATTAAATTACTGAAAATCGGGGAATAAATACACCAACCTTGTTTGTTTATCAAGTTAGGGTAAAAATGTGTTTTGAAACTAGGCCTAAGGTGGTAATTATTTGTGATGGAAACCAGCATTATTTCCTCGTATATGTGATTAGTTTGCGATAATTGATTTGGCAGACAGAAAAGCAAAAAAAAAAAAAAGGACAAACACACGCGTCGAGCAAATCATTGTGGACTTTTTAGCTTCCGGTTAATCTCGGGATAGAATGCAATTAGGTGGAATTCCAAAGGAAACAAATAGACAGGCAGGAAATATCGAAAATTAGGGCTAGAGGTCGAAAGAAGTAATGGAAATTGATTGATAGAAAGTCAATACACAGATACGTATTTTAGGATGCTGGAACTGCATTTAAAATAGAATTTTTCAACAAAGAAATGCTTGATTATTTATTATCGACCTTCTTACGATCGCTTATTCAGTCCAGGTAGTATAGAAACGAAAGACTTCGTTCAAGGACGAAGTGGTGTTGAAGTCCGATAATTACTTTTTATTGTCTAATGAAAGCTTTGTAGGGTCCCTTTTTTTCCCCCCCTTCTACTTCGGTAAATTGGAAGTATCTGCACGCGCTGGTTGGGTAAAGCAATTGGAACTATTTTTCGTCATCATGGGACGTCGGGTGGGAAGGAAGTCAACCAACGAGATCTTCTAAATTACGAAGGGGACCTTTAAAGTTTCGGAATGTCCGATTTGAAGGGGATTGTCTCTTGTAATTAATGCAAAGTAGAGGAGAAACAAAATCTAGATCGGCCGCACAAAGCATGGATGTGCTCTTCCTTTAATTTAGATCCGTATCTTCTTTTTCACAGTTTAAATACCTTTTGGTCTGAGCCATCAATCACCCCAAATGGAAAGACGAGAAACTAATTAGTTTTTTTTCTGTTTCGCTAGACGAGAATCGGGTTTGCTGCCCTCATAATATAACGTGGCGTGGAGGGAGCTGGTTTGCTATTGTTCAAAACCAACCAAACTTAAATAGAAATTTCAGCTTAGATAACGAAAACAAACGTATTTAGTATAGAAATGGCTCTGTTAGATCTCTTATCGAAGAAATCGAAGAAACTTTTACCGATATCTGAGCTAAATATTCGCAACGTGCAAAATATTTTGGTTAATACACGCACCAATTTACTGCGACATCAGTCTTATTGATCTCTACAAGTTTTGACTACCTCATTCCTGCCGCTAGAGGGAGTAACTTATCTTATCAGGGCCTCGCACAGGGTGGACTGCTGCTAGGGGCGTAAACATAGAATGGATTTTAAGTCGTAGAGGGTGCATTATTAACTGTTCTCTCCTGGCGTTTAATTAGCTAGACAAGAAGGGTCTTGTTATAATCACTCGATGACGAGATACGAAAATTAAAATTTGATTTTAATTTTTACTTCGCTTGTTGAAGCTGGGTGGAAGGGTGCTGTGAGCCTAAACCGCAAAGCCATCTTGTATTGTTGACACCTGGCAGGATGGGTCCATGGATTCATGTTGTTTTCACATTCTAGTCCTTCCATCAGCGTGAATCAGCAGGAACCGAAATTCATCTGATTAGGCAACGTTTTTCGAAACCTTTACTGTCCAGTGTTTTTGAACCCACTGGAACCGTATAGTTTTTGTGTTCTGAACTGACCCTTTGTACTGGGTTGCCATTTGATTGGCTGTAGCGTCTGTCAGGTCTTGTCAGCTTCCATTGGCCTGTTGTATCTACGAGCTGTTTCCGACCACAGAATTGCCTGTGGTTGGACGTTATTTGTTATTAAACCAATCTATATACCCCCGAAACAGAGAGTATATGAAAACCCAGAAATGTCTTGTTACAAACAAGAAAACCCTTGAGGTCCTTGAGACTTTGTCAGAAACATTCTGTCAGATATGCCAAGCTGCGCTTGCTACCTGGGATTCAAAACGCTGATGGAAGAGCGTTTTGGACTCTCACCTTCCACCCGTTCACATCACACTGGATTTGATGAAACAGTTTATGAAAGCTTTACCTCACGAACGTCCGTTATTCAACTACCTTTGTACTAAATTCCCATTGATCACCCAAGAAAAGCCAAAACGAGGTATTTTTGTTGGACCTCAAATTCGCAAACTGAAGACGGACCAATATTTTGAGGTAATTATGAATAAAAGAGAAAAACTGGCGTGGATTAGCTTCAAATCTGTTGTTGAAAACTTTCTAGGGAACAAGAAGGATCCAGACTACAAGAGTATTGTTGAAAATTTGTTGGCAAACTTCAAGAAGGCTGCAACATGAGTGTCAAGGCACATTTTTTACACTCCCACATCGACTACTTCGTAGAAAATCTAGAATGTGTTAGTGATATTAAAGACATGGAAATGAGGTACCACGGGAGGCGCAATGTCAACACGATGGCTGACTATTATGATATGCTAAAGAGGGACTGTAAGTATCTGTAAAGAGCTGCAAGTAAATCAAAGAACCAAACATTTGACCCATTGTAGATCAGTTTTTAAAATGAGAGGTGAATGTTTAGTAGACTTTTTAGCATAATGCCCTTTCGTGATTTTTGAAGAAACCTGATGGAAACAAACGGAAGTCATTTTTGAAATCAGCATTAGAAAATGATTCAGAAAGACCCTTTTCCGAAAAAAACAGTTTTTTTTTCAAAATTCAGAGAACACTGAGACCGAACCTGTTGGTTCGGTCTCATTATCTTCTAGCAGTCTTCCGGATCAGGTAGTGTATGATCTCGCTGTCTCTACTCTGTCACACAGTGACTGGAGGGAGGCCGAGCAATGTATATATGCGGAGGGCATTGTCGAGGCCACGTTATGTGGCTTCGACAGCTCTACGCTTCCAAACACTTCCTCATTCATTTCACAAATACAGTGGTCTCAGTTCTAATTTCAATGATGTCCATTTCCACTTACAGTTTGACAAACCCCATGAACTTTTTCTGACAGAATCCAGGTTATCGGTTGATTCAACCGATAACTGGGATTCTCAGTTGTCCTAATTATTTGCCGTACGATTCCTTTTGTCCCAAAGGTGGTAATTGTGCACAGGTCCACTCTGATATTCCCTGTCAGAGACTTAGTTATTTGGAATCTCCTCTTTTCGATTTTCTCTGGCTTAAAATCTCTCTACCCCATTCTGTCAAATTCATCTGTTGCCTCATCGATCTCCCAGCTCCACCAATCATTTGTGACTTTTAAACTTCATCTCTTTCAAGGTCGACTTTTTACAGTCCAACTTTCCTAACAGTGAGATAATTACCCTTGGAACTTTTAATGTTCACAGTTCCAGCTGGCTTCCATTTTCTAGTTAAACGGACTAAGCTGTTCGAGATGCTGAGACTTTTGAAATTACTAATGACTATTACTATTACTAATACTTGCATATACTTACCATCTACTTACTAGAATAGCAAACAATCCTGATCACATAACCAACTCTACAACGTTCCTCATGAACAACCTTTTCAAGTACGTGGTTGAAGTTAATGGACCTCTAGGCACCTCAGATCACAACTTGGTGATGGTCTCTTCTCCAATGAAGCCTTTCTCTCGTGGCCATTCTTAACCTCGTGTTGTTTGGCAGTACACGAATGCAAAATGGGATAATCTGCGAGATTTCTTCTTTTCCTTGGTCGGATTACTGTTTGAAATCTTCTGTTGCCAACGCTTGTTCAGATCGCATTAATGAAATTATTCTTGTATGGATGAAATATTTTATTCCCCACGCCATCTTAATATCTCCTCCTCTATCTAAACATTGGTTTTCCAATAAATGTGCTAAGGCTGTTCAAGATAATAATGTTGCATATCGCAATTGGCTTGTATCCAAATCCCCAGGTTCATTGTCTCCAAAGCTCGCAACAATTGTAAAGCAGTTATTAATCAATCTAAACTAGATTTCGAATCAGGCCAAGAGTAGAATACTTGCTTCTTGTCCAAATGGAAGTCCAGCATTCTGATCTCTTGCCAAAGCTATTGATGGCAACTTTCTCTACTACCACCTCTGTCAAAACCTGATGGTTCCATTGGCATCTCAGCCAAAGATAGAGCATACCTGCTAGCATCCTACGTTTTTTTTTCTAACTCTTCTATTGATGATATTGGGCAGTTAGGTTAATTAATGACTCATGACTATTGCATGCCTTTTCTATACATACTACCATGGGCACTGTTCTTCTGAATTTGCTTCTATAATTCTCCCTCTCTCTCTCTTCTCTCTCTCTCTCTCTCTCTCTCTCTCTCTCTTCTACACCCTTCGGAATACGTGCTGCAACTTGTCAGCATCCTTTTATTCCAACTTCAAAGTCACAGAATCAACCTTTCTTCTTCCTCCTTTATTCCTTCAACTTCCGTTTTCAGGAACAACCTTCCTTCATACATATTTCCTGAAAATCACAAACCACATAAATCCAAGTGTAATGTCAACAAATATCTTCTTTCATATTCTCAATCTTCAACCCAAGCACAGTACCAAGTACCATCTTACAAATAATTTTTAAGTAATCCATTAATACTCTTTATTACTGATTAGTATCGACATTCCCGATTCCCATCAGCTATTCCCATTTCAGTCTATCCCCCCAGAAGCTACAGAAACCGTTGCAGGAAACTCTTGGATGCGGGAAATTGAAAACTAGATCGTACAAAGCCATCCGGATTTCCAATAAGTGCATATTAATGACATTGCATGTCCTAAACAGAAATCAATTCTCTTTAATTATCTGCAGTCCAGCAGGAGTTGTAATTCGCTGGTACTGATTGCGAATTCCTATTACATACATATAATGGAGAATAATATCCTATTACCATCCGCCTCACACAAATCCATTATTGTATCTGCCATTACCGAATTCGATTTGCATTGTTGACCTGTCCAGCTCGCGAGATCGATGGATGACTTGACGCTCGCTAGCCGGATAATTAACTAAATAGATTCTGACTGTTTCCAGTCGTTTTTTCCCCCCTTTAAACCTGTTATCTGGAACTAACTGGGGAAACTCTTAAAAGTTGCTGATTTAAAAGTTTTGCTTTCGATGATTAAGATAAAATAAAGATGGGAAATCCAACGCACTACAATGTTGACTATTTCAACTTCTTCCTCCATTATCTCGAACTGCGTTAAAATTAATTACTCGAATTGTACTCGCTTTCAGAACACACTCAAAGATGCAATTTAATCATTATTAGACACTCGAAACGTTGCCCGATTCCAAACGATAATTCATGTGTGGTTTTCTTCGGAGCGCCTTTGCAGTGTTCTTTGGACGAAATCGGTAAACCATTAGCATCTACGGTTCACCCGTGTTAATGCACTTTTATCTTCCCGTCAAGTGTATGATTACGTCTTCCATTTATCTTCATATTTGCTGCAGTCGGGGGAAACACGCACACCTGGTGTTTTGCGCCGCATGAGGGATTCGCCAGATCTGTAGGGAATTGCGTCAGCTGCGAGAGACAGAAAGCAACTGCGAAGAGAGAGAACTTATGCATTAATCAGAGCGTGTTTGATTCCTTTGAAATCCCTGCTGCGTGATTTCAACAGAGGAATGATGGTTGGCGATACTGTTTTTTATCGATTTTGTTTGCTATAAAATTTTGGAATTTTTGCCGGAACTGAGCGTACCGGCATAAAAAATAGATCTGGATGTGTATTTCCATTCACGAAAGGGCTACTGAATGCTATCGTCTGTTGATGAGTTGACGGTTGGGAAGCAAGAATACAACTTAGGTAATCTACGTAGCCCGTTTCATGCGCGTTAATAAATGGTAAAAATTCACGATTCTGCGCATCCGCCATAAATATTTTTGACGGATTATAGACCTGGAGTACTACTATGTATAGTAAAAAGAACCCAACGACTATAAGGAAATGTAGATGAGTAGGTAATGAATGTGGCAAAGGGAGAGTAGGAAGGGTAACGAAACCGGAAGTCGAAAAATGGAATTAAACAAAGCTACCTGTAAATTGAAATAAGAACAGTATATTAAATGTACTTAATGCTGCAAATTCAATGATTTTAACGTCTTTCTCAAGGGTCAGCTGTCAAACCCAAGGGAAATGCAGCAAGAAGTAAGGCCTCTGTTTCCATCAGCCGTCTGTTTTGACAGCTGACCCTTGAAAAAGACGTTAAAATCATCGAATCTGCAGTATTAAGTATATTTAATATATTATTTTTATTTTAGTTTACGAGGTACCTTTGTTTTATTCCATTTTTTCGACTTCCTACGTTCTGGAACGCTCCAGAACTTAGCGTTCCGGCATTAAAAACAGACTCGTATTTTATGTATTCAAAAGGTTTGATGGATTTAGGTTTCTCAAAGTTGGTGGACATGTATTCCCAAACATCAAAGGATCATTGAACTTGTAATACTATCGTCTGCTGATGAGTTGAAGATTGGGAAGAAAGAATAAAAGCGTTAATATCGAACTTGGATATCTTAATGTTGAAATTTTCGAGAAATACATTACTCGCTTTATCTACTTCTCTTTTAAGTTTTTCTTTCTTTCCCTCCCTCCGTGATCTCCCGCTGTACATTTCGACGTATAACGACACCAGTGGTATTCCTTTACTGCTACGCCGTATCATGTATTGTGAATGTCAAGCGATAACTTGAGATGCTTTTGTGGTCAGTGCAGACCTAAGTGGAAGTCGATGAGGCAAAAAGAGGCCATCACGGAACGCCAGCCACTCTCGGCTGCTCGATGTTTAAATATGAATGATTTCTTCCTCAAGAGATGCTTTAGGAGACCGCGTCTCAAATTCTCTTCTGCATCATATAAATATAAATAGAACGTTGCCAAGTGGAGAAACATTGTTCGCAATGCATGCACGGTTTGGCGACATATCGACCGCCCCCCAAAATACCGTTAACGTAAATGTTGTAGCGAGTTTATGCTAAGGGTATCCAACGGAGCCTTTGTATGCGGGTTAATGTTTTTTTGGACAGGAAGTGTACGCAAGAAAAAATAGAGGTTTTTGGGAAGAAAAAGTTTGAAAAATTGAGAGCCGAAGAACGCCTAAAGGAAAAAAAAAAAAAAAGAAAAGATGGATGTGGAAAGCGGGTCATTTGTGTATATCATGTTCATCCTTATAATCAGTTCGCAATTCACTCCCGTGCGCTACGGAGGTAATTGCAGGGTTGGATTTCGCCATCACCATCTTTTACACCTCTTAACCGCGTGGAAAGTTTGACACCCCGATGTTAGCATCACTGCCATAGACGCCTACCAAACTGCTTATTAATACGTAAGGTAATGAGAACCTCGCCAGATGTCGCTAGTTGTTAACATGTTAGTGAACAGAACCTGAGTGACTGCCTGCCACAGGTAACTGAAAGAGGGAGGGGTTCTATTAATAATGCAAGAAGCTTCTGTGTGTGAATCCAACACTTTCCCCAAGTATTTTGACACCGTAATAACTATAGGGACTAGACAAAATAATGGATACAAAGCGTTTTACTTTTTTTCTTTTTTTTTTTTTTCAGCATGTTGCTTTGACGTTAGAGAGTACAATTTATCTGTTTTGACTCTCTTAGATGTGTAAAAGACAGATCTGCGAAGTATAGTGTTGTATAATGTGGGATGATTGAGAACTATCCTGCCAAACTTCGGGAGCGTGTTGGGAAATCGATAAAGGAAAATAGATTCATGTATATGGATCGGAAAACGCCTTATTATCGAATTAAAGCTTCCGGCAATTAAATTTCGCTAATCTATCCACACGGTGCTTCAAGGAAGGAATGATAGTTGGCGATCTTTTTTTTATAGATTTTTCTTTCTTAGAAAACTTTGTACTTTTGATGCTTCTTCTTATAAACAATATTTAAAACCTGTTCCCCCACTGACTCATTTAGTTCACTTCACCAGTTATTATCCTCAGAGGAGATACTGTTATTTTATGGCTTAATTGCCTCATATTTTTATATTTATTTGTCGACTGATTTTTAAAATGATCACGTATTTCACAATAGTAGGATAAGCAGTTGCCTCATCTGCAGGGATCACTTGTTCATCGATGTGTGGTATGCATCTATCTATAGGTATACATAGCAGTTGTGCAATTTTTGTAAGGTTGGTGAACCTAAAAAAGGACCATCATCGATTCTGTAAAAAAGTGCGCATGTGCTGGCCGCTATGCATTTACCAGCAGTTTGATCATCTGTTAGTATGTCATCATTAATGGTGATAGGGGTTCAGATAAAGTGATATTTATTTATCAGTTTTAGAAAAAGAAAATTGTCATCCATGTTGTCTCGATCTCCTAGGACACACTCTAGTGTTAACTGATTGCAATTATGAAAATGAGAGAAAAAAAAAGCTGTTTTCCGTTCTTTTTGATATGAGTGAGGAGTGTATGACCAATGCGTAATCTGGCTAGTATGGTTTCTTCCTTTCTGTTTCTTCTGAGGCTCGATTTCAACTGTTTGGGTTCTCTTTTGATTTCAAAAAGTTTATTCGTTTGATCTTTCCACATTCGTGTCCACTGTTCTTTATATGTCTGTTTGATTAAGGATTTATAATGGATTTATGATCCATATAAGAAGTCCTGAAATTAGATGGCATCACATTTTTAGCAATTTAGTAGCTAAACCTGCCTGCTAGTTTCTTAGGATTCCAACATGTCCAGGGATCCAACAAAATATTACGTGCTGTCCATGAAGTTCTAATAAATTAACCCAAATTTTCTGTATCAGAGGATGACTAGGGAAGGATTTACACTGTACAGCATTAACAGCACTTAACGAGTCCGTATATATGATGGATTGAGCATACGAGGTTTCTTTTATATTCTCTGCGGCTAGTAGAGCGCGCGTGAGTCTGTTGCTTGTTTATCTGCACATAGGAAGCGTTTTAGGCTACTACGTTTTTGCTATATTCTTGGTAAAAGTATTAGTAATGGCCATAGGGTGCAAGGAAGCCTAAGACTAATGCTGCACCACCAAAAAATAAAAAAATAATAAATAATAAATAAAATTAAAACAAAGAAACCAAAAATAGTAAAATAATAATAAAAGAAAAGAAAACAGACTACCTATGCGTTTGCCTCTCCCATTAGGTAACTCTACATCTAACCTTTAAATTTCCCCAAACTGTCAGCCTCTACCACCCATGTAGGTAATTTATTCCAGTAATTTATAACTTGTTGGCTAAAATAAAGAAACTAAAACACTAAACTGAATAAACTAAATTGGAAATAATAACGCTTGTCTATTGTCCCTTTTGATCGTAATCGTGCCGGCTGAGAATGCCAAAGGTCACCTTGTTAGAACAACCGCTCTCTAGTTTCTGTATAAAATCGCATTAGTTGAAGAAGCAAATTCCTGTAATCCTAGAGTTAAGAAGTACATGGAAGAGGCAGTGACCGAGAGAAATTTTCTCTGGCTTCTACGAGTCAAATATTACAATTTTCATGTAGGACGTCGGAGGGTGTCACTGCCAAAAGCGCGCGCGAGAGAGAGAGAAGCCCTTCCGCCAAAAAAAATCCACGGGAACGAGGCGAACTGTGTCGGGTAATGAGAAGATCGAAAGTAACTCGGAAAATGGGCGCGGAGCGGAGAAATCACTATAATACGAACCAATCAAATTTAACAAGTGCCGTAAATGTACGTCGTCGACAAGGTAGCCGCCTATTTGATGAGTTCCAAGGTGGCAGGTAACGACGTTAGGATTTGCTTGCAAAATAATCCAGGTAATATCAGCCCCCCCCCCCCCGTTATGCTTCGCTTTTTTTATTTTTCCTTTCCGTGCGTAACCTTTCAATTATTGCCGAGTCACGTGCTTCTTCGGGGGCCACTCAAAGTCCTTCTTCCGGCAAATAGACGTAGGAGTTTAATGAGCTGGTCTTTATTTAGCATTGAGTTGGAACAGACGTAGGAGTGTCTGATTTTTTTAAAATAATGCTCTCCAATTACTCTTTCTGCTCCGGTTTGCACGATGGTGGCAGTAAAAATAGATAAATATTGATCATATGCTGTTATATTGCCGGCCCTGAGATGGACCCTATTATTGTATACCAATATCGTATTGTCTAGCAGATCAATTCTAATCATCAACACATTTAAAAGCAATTTTATAATCATGAGGACCTAAAGGAGAACCTTATGGGACTCCGTGTGATAAAAGGAAATGAAGATTTACCTTTAAGGAAATTTAATTCCTGGCTACTTCCCTCGATGACTTACTTCTTAAGGAGTTCTTTTAACACTGTATTAAAAAATAAATAAATATTTACGTTACATAACTACAGATCATAGTTATTGTGGCACTGAAAACCTCTTGTAAACTGCAGCAGAAATTTCCTCTTAAGTTTTTTATCGATTACAATTTTATTTTTTTATGGCCAATTCAATTCTTGTTTTAACTGTTCCATCCCAAGGTTTGCGGCAGTCTTTTAGAGACACGGGCACCCCATCTTTGCTCGAACATCGCTTGCTTTGGAATTCTTTTATCCGCTGACATTTTACAAGACAAGAATGGGATTTTAAATACCTCGTGCTAAGCAGTTACTCGGCGAGCATCTTTTATTTGGGAGACATAACATAATAGAAGAA
This sequence comes from Mastigoproctus giganteus, assembly GCF_048544385.1. Taxonomy (NCBI): domain Eukaryota; kingdom Metazoa; phylum Arthropoda; class Arachnida; order Uropygi; family Thelyphonidae; genus Mastigoproctus; species Mastigoproctus giganteus. The sequence goes on along the minus strand of NC_143584.1, from coordinate 200,288,533 downwards.
GGGGTCGCCCAGCTTTCGGCAAACAGAATTTTATTATTTTTACCACGCATCCGTGCACACATCTGAAAAGAAGGACGATTCTTCGAACGAAGCCACAGGAACCAGAGAACAAAATAGACGTGCAGCTCTGAATAGAGGATTTCATTGGACTGAACAAAACTCGTATTCATTTTCTTTTCAAAAACACCGTCTTCATTAATAATAATAGGGGGAAATTGTTAGGCACACACGATAAAAGAACGCTACATCTTGGCAACAGACGATGAATAATGCATTGATAATTAAGCGAGCCAATTCTTAGACGCAGTTAACTTTGTCTAGAAGTTTGGAGTCTTTTAATGGCCTTTCTGGTCTGGTCTGTACTTCGAAAGATTCTCTCAATAGCTAATTGGAGATGTTAAAGGTTCCAATCATTGCTAATTTAGTGAGCATTTAGTGTTAGAATTAGCATTACAATGGCCAAGGGACAGAAAGGGCCCAATACCAGAAAAATCTCATCTGTCTCAGCCAAACTAAGATATTTGAAATGGACACCACGTTCCTTCCATCCCATCGGTTTATATTCCATGGAAAATTTGTTCGTTTGTACACAGTGTTTGGGGAGGGGGCGCCACAGGAGTGGTTTCTCGCAACTGCACCATAAGTACTCTTGCGAAGTATACATTACTGTTAAAAGCCAGACAAAAGTATTGTGTGTTGTATGTGAGAAGTATTATGTTGGATTCTGTTGTTGTGGTCTGGCTTGTGGCCACCATTCTGGAAGGGAATGGGAGTCAAAAGATAGCAGACAACACAGTCAGGTATTGATCGCCACTTGGTACACAAGTCATGGTCGAAAGGCAAGGTCCTTTTCTGTAGTTTATTTTGTACAATAATCCCTAAGTTTTTCTCCTCCTGTACTACCTTATACTCTTGCCCCATGGAGTTGCAAAGCTCTACGAGTAATTGCACAGTTCGTCGTGGAGTTCTCTGAGCAGTGCAGACAGGCTGCTAGGACAGTCCATGACACACTCGAAGAATACTTTGTCCATTGTTACTATAATTGGGTACATCGATACAGTCATCTTCACATAAAATTAAAGATCACGTTTCGCCTTTGTTGAACCTCATCAGGTTAGTGGAATAGACAAATAGTAGAAATTCACTCCAAAATCGTTCCAGCGCATTAATTTCTTGTTTCGTTACCAAGGTGTCGTGTTATAACGAAGAATTCGGTGATTGAATAAAATTAAAAGATGTATCACATAATTAACTTATGATTTAACTCATTTTCTTTTAGTTTTTTTTTTTCTATTATAATTAATACTTGGTTCTTTCTTTTCTTTTTCCTAATCTTGCTGTTTTACTGGCATATAAAAAATAATAATAAAAGGCAAACTGTAATGAAGTCGTGTTATCAGGACTTTACAATATTTTAATACCTTCCGGTTCGTATAAAGAAGTGGGTCTTTTGAAAAAAAAAAAAGAAGTTAATTGCGTTTGTGAAGGTAATGAATTGAAGGTTAAAGGACAAGCACTGACGGCCGTAGTGTCAATTTAGAGATGGTTATTATATAAAAAAATGTAATTTAAAAAGTAGTTTCAGTTTAAAGTAAGAGGGGGATTGTCGATAGAAGGGATCTCATTTTAGGGACTGTCGATGTAAAGCCACTAAATTAAAATTTCAATAAGAAAAATTGAAGTGATGTATATTAGGAATTTTCTAACGTGAAGGTGTCATCTTGCTTCAGTGGCGCCCTCTTTCGGTTCTACCTCTTTTATAAAATAATCAAGACAAAGCGAGAAGTTATTAAATAAGAAAAGTTTTTCGTGTCTTATTACACTTAAGAGAACTGAAAAAAAAAAAAAAAAAAAATCCTCCAAAGTTGGAAAACCGAACCAAGCGATTGCGTTCTTTTGGATTTCTTATTATCAACTGGCTTTTTACCATGAGAGATGGCGGTTGTGTTACAATTATTTCCATAACAACAGCTGCTTTGACCGACAGGGGCCCGTGCCTGTGAAGCTGTAGGGATGTCACGTGACACGGAGGTTATTAATATTTCCGACGTCATGCGAAGACACCAAGGTGTCCAAGAAAAAGCTACAGAGATCGCAACCGTTTAATATATATGGTAATGTAATCGCGATTTGGGCTTTCTCCTGATGTAATTAAATAGTCATGAATTATTGATTTCAGGCACTGATAGTCAGACGTTGGTGGGGGCGGAAGGACATTCGAGAATCCTTTTTTGTTTGAGAAATCTCCAAGTGGATAAGAATTTTCTATCAGAAAGATCTTTGTCGTATGCAAGAAGTTAACATTTTTCCTTGTTTTCTTGATAGCAAAGATAGTCAAAGGAGAAACTGTTCAAAACTTATATTATGTTTTCGCATCATTTGGACTGATAATTATACTGCTATTTGTTTACAAAGTACGAAGACTCTTTAAGAAAGACCGAGAATGATTTCTTTTGGAAACTTTGAAAGTGCAGCAATTTCAAATGGAACCAAAATTTCAAATTGGGCTGAACTATGCAAAAAACTGTGTATGATTAATAAAGACTAGATACTAAAATATTAGCTTATTGGCCCGCAATATTCTACAAGTGCAGATATACACTAGTGGCCAAAAAGTTAAGGACAATCACAAAAATGTGGCGTGGGTTTAAAAAAGACCCTACTAGGAAGGAGATGTGAGTTATAACGGAAGAGTTTGGTCAGAGGGGAAGGCAAAGAGACATGAACGAAGATCCTCAAGATTAGAAAGGCCGGAGGGATGCTGATCTCACATCGAAGGGTATCCGACATCAGAAGAAGAAGAAAAACAAAACCAATCCCGTATTTGGCGTTACGTTTGTGTTCTTATTGTCAGGGATGCATTATCTTACTAGGACATGTTTCCACGGATCATTTTGTTATAATCTGCTAAAACGCTTTTGATTTATGTACGTTTTCATGTTTGTTCCTTAACTTTTTTAGCACCAGTGTAGGAAATATTAAGAAGGCTAATTGCTGGGGTGGAGTGCCTAACACCCGACGTTGCTCTTTGGAAGCTTATTCTTTAACTGAGTGCTGTTATATGGGCTGCACTAAAAAAAAAAAGTTATGAACTCCTCTTTCCATGGACAAAACAAGACAGACAAGACACGCCACCAAAATGAAAAAAAAAAAAAAAAAAAAAAACACAACCAGACTGTCTGGGTGTATTAAAAATGGATGCTGTTGCAATATTCGTCGATTGAACTCCGCTTTTCGTGCCCTTCAGCAGCAGACGAAAATTAATAGGGACGGATATCAATATGCATTAACCAGCGGAGGTTGTGGGGGGGAGGGGCAGAGACTACTAAGGTATGAATCACGTGTTCCAGCGAATTTCTTGTCATATATTTCATCATTACGTCACCATTTCGGGGAAAATATAATCCCCCCCAGTCACGTGCACGTGTTCATTCCCATTCTAATTGAAAACCAGCTTCGGCCGTACGTTACTTGTTGAAAACTAACAATGACGGATGATAACTTTCCGTTCCGGATTGGAGAATCTACGAACGCTCAATTCCACGGTACTTATCGTAATGTTCGCGTGTTCCTTTCGCTTTTTCAACTGCTTCATGTTGACCCCCCCCCCACTTTCCACCATTGTTTCTATCATCTGTCATCGGTACCTCTCGCACGGCATCGCTTATAACAGAACGAGAATTCCGATCATAATAAGTATAAAGAAACCCGGGGTTGGTTCGTTCGCAGAAAAAAAGCGCTGTTTATCACTTTCCGTGACAAATTGAAATTTATCATTTCCCCATTAGCCAATCGGCGAGAAAACATCCCCGAAAATGGGGAGCGTAAATAGAAAGAGTTTTAACGATTTTTCCAAATCACGCAACTCTGAAAAATCGATAGTAATTTCGTAATTAATTCTGTGTGGGGGCGGGAGGAAGGAACTGTTCCAAACGGAACTGTTCTTTCTTAAATATTCTGAATTTTCGTTAATTATAATTTTCCAAGTTTCTAATTCTCTATTGAAGCGCCGAGTTTTAGCACCAAACGCTCGCTGTTTCATTATCTGCCCATTTATGAATCTCTGCAATGTTTGCAAAAGACGCGCCTTTGTATTTAAATTTTATAATCTTACTAAATCCCATTGAATACGTCATAAACAAACATTACTGTCATCGTGGGCCAGTTTAGACACCGCGCATTGTTAGACCAACCGAACAGCTTCGCACGTGCGAACGTGATAACAATTACAGACGCTTTTGAAATTAAACCGAATGGACGCTCAACTGTTTCCATGGTAATTTAAACAAAGGTCTCGCTAATGACAAACAGTACGGTCAACAATAGGTGTAACTGGAACGCCGGGCGAGCTCTTGAAATTAACAACTTTTCACGCGCAAGTGACGTCTGAAGTGGACTTTGGCGAAGCTCCATCGTGGCTATTGAAGGGTTATCTTTGTGGTAATGGTGGTTGCTTAATGTGTCTATTCATCATCACAATGATGACTGACAGTCCACAATCCAAGGCCCCTATTTCGGTTTTAGAGCCCCGCTGCGCACGTGACCAGCCAAGCCGCGTTATTATTATTATTATTAAGGGGTGGAAATGGTTTATGTTTGTTAGCCGTCAGTGGGTGTACAATGGTTTATTGCCAAGGGCTGAAACCAAGGAAAAATTTCAGAACTGCCGCCAGATGGCGGTGGCGATTAACATGCCGTTGAGGTTTATTTAAAATAGTAATTTTAAATGGAAAAATAAGTTCTGTTCACGAAGACTTTGCTAAAAATCTCCTTTGAAGTGCTTGGAAGAATCATTTGCGAGTCTCAGTATTTAAATGATTCTTTTACTTCTCTTTTAACTCTTTCCGATATCTTTTGCAGTCAGAAAATTAATACATCTATTAACATAACCTATTTCCTTGTATTGTGCCTTCTTGGCTATCAAATGCTAATTCCCTCCGATATTTCCCCAAAGGCAAATCGATTCTTGAACTGACGCCAGCGGCGAGCTGTTGACTTTGGCAACACCTGGTGGAGAAACTTAACAATGAACTTGCTCGGCTCGAAGTAATAACTTGTGTGGATAATTTGTAAAGGAGCTTGGAGAGAGAGAGAGAAGGCATCGAACGAAAACGGAAGAAACAATCCTTTGTCTCATTCTCCAAATGCTCGCCATTTGCTTTGAACAGTATTTGAAAAATCTTTCGTTATAAATGAAATAGTAATATCAAATAATAAATTAATCAGTCAAAAATGGTTATATTAACAATATTAGTTAAAAATAATCGGGCGTAAATAAATAACCAACAGATGAGACGAATTCTGCGCATAATCTGCGCCGGTGGTTCATTGGCCGGGCATGTTATCAATCAAACTTTAACGTTTAGGGCGATAGCTACTATATGGGGTAGTGGAACTGTGCTCGTATTGCATCGGGGTGCTTCAAGCGCCTGATCTGCTCTCTGTACTTTCGTATGAAGTATTTTAATAATATTTATGTTATAATAACAGTATTTCATCTCGATTATAACTCTATCTTTTTAAGTTTAAATAAAAATTTATAAAGTTTATTTATAAATGAAATCGGATGTTTGATTTATCGTCTATTCTGACACTTGGGGTACATTAGAATAGTTTACATTTGTTCGCCGGTTTCAGTAATTAATTGTGAACGGGGGTGCCAACTTCCTCCAAACCCTGCTAATTATTTCTGCCATTATCTCCATTCCAGGAATTTCATTTGTTATTATCACCTTCATCTTCTCTCTCTTTCTCTCTCGGAAAGTACTTGGACTTCATTAATCTTGGGTAATAAATCTTTCCGGCCACACACATCTCCAGAAAGAGTTTTCGAGTGACGTCTCAGATCATTTCTTAAGCTTTGTTAGCTCGAACAAAAATAGCGAGTCAACGTTCCCTCATTTATAATTCAGCTCTTTGTTACAGGTCATTAGCCTAGAAGGAGCCCCTGAACTTATGGCACGTGACACCGACCACATGAGTCCGTTTAGTGTACAGAGAATAGCGTTTAAGAGATGACAAAAATCAAGTATTGTCACAAAGTAACGAATTACAGGGTGTTTGGAGAAAACTCTTCTTGCGGAAGCAGCGTTCTTAGAAATACAGTCGAGAACTGCTATCAATAATCCGAGTGCACGTGCTCGCAACTATCTCCACCGAACAACTATCCAGCTATTTACCAAAGCTTACAGCGCGACGAATAACTATTATCAATTTTTGTATTAACTTGTATGTGGATATGTATAAATGTAGGTATGTTGTGGTTAAACTCCATGTATATGGACACGTTTCCTTTTTCGAGAATACACAGCGTGAGGTATGTTGAGCTCTAGATTCATTATCCTTCATAGAAAATGTTTTCTTCTGTGGGTGTGTTAAATTCAAATATTTCTTAACCTGAAGAATACCCAAGATGAACATCGCAGTTCGAAATCGGGGGGGAAGTTCTTTCAGGATTAGATAACATCGAACACATTACGTCTGCACGCAGATAATTGCGCTCCTTATTTCTAATTACCAGACGCTTCAAACTGTCCCGAGTCACACAAAACCACCCTCCTTGTCCTCCTCCTCCTCCTCCTCCCCACCCGAAATTAATTGACCTTGGAGCAGTATGTTTGATAAGGTTAACGAGAAAACTCATTAAGGGACTGATATAATTCTCGACAAAAACGATCCCGGCTAATCAGATAGCACCAATCGGAATGGCACAGAAAGACAATTAAAATAATTACACTCGTTCAGAGGTAACGTTTCCTTTTTTAAAAGAAAAAAAGTGTTCTTAATTATGCACATTATAAATTGCCTCATTTAGGACACTTCCGAGTTCGGAGGTCATTCTGATGATCGCGTAATACCGGGTATTAAAGGATTAATCAAATGGAAACTGGCAATAAGATCAATTTGACTTTCTTTCTGACATCAACACTGTTTTGAAAAGGCATGGAAATTTCATCGCTCATAATCTTGTGAACCATCTCTAAGCCTAATTGATATAATGTCATCTGGTCACCTAAACCAGAGTTTTCCAACCTTTTTTCTATTGATGGGCTGTTGGCAATTATCCTAAACTCGCTGCGAAAACTTACTCAAGTTCTATATAAACAGCGTGGAAACAAAATTCTCTTTACAGGATAATGAAATCAGCTTGGGACCTACATTTGTTTAATTTCTTTTGGGTGTCCATATACTTTTGAAAGGTTATATATTTTATTTAAAAAGCGAGAAACAAAGTATGCAAAAAAATTAATTGTAACAATGTGTCATTGGTTACTGGAATGGTAAATGACAGAAGGCAGCGAAGGGGCTACATGGTGCCTGTTATATGTTAATGATGCTGATGTAGGAATAACGGGTTTGATGTCCAAGCTGATGATACAAAGATGGGATGGATGGTAGGTCATAATAATCAAGGTACGTTGGTTCAACAAGACAATAAATTATCCAGTTATCCTGTCCACGTCACTCCAGGAATTGAGAAGAATACATTCAACTCCCTATTAGTTCTTGGTGTCCTAATAAAGTGGCCAGGCGGTGTATAAAGAATTATTCCTACATAGAACGTTTCAGATTTATGTGGTCCAATCGCGAGTACATTTGTGAGTGTGGAAGTTTTGATTGACGTTTTTAAGTCATTTAAGTAATGGGATACATTTTAGGTGCGTTAGAGTATATGCATAATGCGGCTGTTTTCTTCATTATGTACGTCTGTCCGTCCACATGTAACAACTCAATTCCCAGTGAACGGATTTTCATGAAATTTTATATATGGACTTTTTAAAAGGATCTGTACGGCCATTCCAAATTTCATTAATCTTAGATCAATAGAAATCCGAAAATTATTATTTAATATTATTATTTTCATACATATCAAGTACATGTTACGATGCGTTGATTGGAGGAATGGATGGGCAGTTTGCTAACGCGCCTGAAATATAACTGCTTATATTAATTTACTTGTTTTCCTTGTGCTGGATAAACTGTAGGGCATGCGTTTAGGTGGAACAGATACCCGCATGAAAACACCTGACCTTTTGTTGTTTTTTTAAGGCTGATAGTGAACAAACACGTTTTTATTACTACCATGTTTATCTACTGGGGTCTTCAGAGGTGGCTGGATTTTCACGGATCATTTATCAACTAACAATAAACGTCTTTTGATTAAATATTCTCTAGGTGCAGTTCAGGCACGTGCGTAGGAAGAAGGCGAGGGGTTACAATATACTCCTGCATAACACCTTCCTTGGTGGTGGCAAACTTCGATCCATAGAGGTATTATGAACGAGACAAAACCAGGATAAACTCTGCTTTACTGCAGACCATTTTTTTCAAGCAGAACCCAAAGGGGAGTAATTCCTAGGATTAAAGCTCCCTCTTTTCATAAAGAGTTTAATGTCTGCTTGGCAACTAAGTGTCTAACGCGTTTTCTTTAAGAAAAATCTTTAAACGTCTTTTCTTTCATGGAAATGGCAACCTCGTAAGTTTCATCTATGGTTGCCATGGTGAACACATTCTTTTTGGAAGTGAGTATAATTAAATCATCCCTATTATACCTCTCAAGTAGTCTTGTTCGCTCCGAAACGTTGCTTAACTAGTAATTAAGCAAAATATTTTCTTTGAGTATCCCTAGAAGAAAGCTTCACTCTATTCTGATAACTTTCTGAAAAGTTTTAAACTGGAGCGAAATAGACAGAAGAAACGAAGAACTTCTCGTGTAAACAAGGAAGTATTACAGAGAAGCTTGTTTTACATGGGCTGCATAATCCAAAAATCTACTATAATTTTTTTTTTTTAAATATTCTTTTCATTTTATATAAATAAATTAAATCCTAAAAATGTACCTCCTAAAATATAAATAGAATAAAAAATATTTTATTCATTCTTCTCAACCTATTAATAGTATTAAAAGCGGATATCCAACTTCCTATAGAAACTAAGATGTTATTAGAGGAGTGATGACGCCATCGGTAGTTATTTGAATTTCTCCAGTCTGTTCAAAAAGCAAGAAGTGTTGCCTATCACGGGTTTTAATTAACCAGCTGTTTGCATAATAACTGTCCTAATTAATTAATGGAAGCCAGTGTTGATCTTTTGCACGTGGTATTGGCCACGAAACTAATTGTTATTTTTCCCCACACGAAGAAACCAAAACAATATGGCAGCCAAGTAACTAATTACGTTTTTTCCTGTGTTTATATTGAGAGCTATGCTTTATTAACACACGGGAGGGTTGCTCCGCTTTCGCCACGCTAACGAACGGAAGAGCTGCGTCTCGTGTTTGTTGTTGAAATAGCGAACAGTAAAGTGACTACGAGAGCACCCCAGATGTTCGACAGTGTCCTTTATTGTTTCTCATCTTATTTATTGGTAATATTCACCATAAATTCTACACGATGCTCATTCCTATATATGGAACTTTGCATGGTTTATCGGATTATTGGAAACTCCTTTTTCTAACATAATTATAAATCTTTTCATGATTTTTTCTTGTTTTATTAAACTCAAGAGTGAGTGTACATCCTAAAAGTTTCGAATATCATCTGTAGATCTTTTGAAGCAGCTTTAGGGAAAAAAAATCACTAACAGAATTTGCTGTAGGCACTTATGGTGAGAGAGAGAAACGGTTTCTCGAGTCAATGAATAGCTGTGTTCGAGATTATTCCTCTTCTGTTTCACACGGTGACTGATATCGACGCGACAATCCAGAGAACCCAGTTCCTCTCTATTGAGTATTTTCCCCCCGAAGCATTGCTGATTAACACTCCACTGAACGTGTTTTTTTATTCAATATCAGAGTAAATATTAGTGTAAAGTAGATTTAGTTTCTTGGAGCAACTTACGGTAAACGCAGTTGCGAGATCTAATAATAGCAATCCGTGCCTTGTTATTGCCGTGAACACAGTTAAGTGGTTTTTTTTTCTCTCTCTGAATCCGAGAAATCCAATCTTATTTCACCCTGCAGGAGAACAGAACAATTTCAGTCTCTTTATTTTACAGACCCAAATATTCAATGGTTTCTTTGTGCCAAGTTTGTAGAAGGTGATCTCTGAGTTCTTTTGAGATACTTATGACACCACATGCGAGCTGTCCAGCCTTTTCATCCTGAAACACATAAATCAGCCTTTGAACACATAGTTTGCAGAGGACATTTGATGTCTTTTATAGCTTGAACTGCCTTGTTGCTCTTTCAAGGAAACTACTTGAAAGAGCAAACTTCTACTCATCTGAAAGCCATAATATATTAAAAATATTCTATTTTCCCACAGGAATATGAGATCTTAAATTTCAATCTAATTCGCAAAATCAATCGCCATAATTGTAATTACTTGGATAAAAAACAAGTTTTATTATACTCTAGATGAGTATTCTAAAGAAGTCCTGGAATTTTGTAAAGGCTCGGAGCTCATGCACCAAATTTATTACAATGTGTTTGTGTCGGGAGAGAGCTACATATTGGGGGAATTGGCCATAAAACCTCCCCAAGGACCAACAAGAAATACGTTGAAAATTTGGTGTCGATCCGACTTTTGCAATGCTCAATGTCCCACACCAGTGTAGGTTTTTGTGGGAAGGGGAACTTGGAGGAAGTGATACTGAAACATTTCTGTAGGCTAATAGAGCATATCCTGAAAATCGGGTATCTATGTGACTTTTCCATGCCCAAACATCCGAAAGATACTTCCATTTTTGAACATTCTACACAGATAACACGAAATTTTATGAAAAAAACTGTCGATTTTTTCTAGGTTATTCTGAACTACAAAATATATGCATTGGCCAAAAAATTAGAAACCTTTATTCAAAATCTAGTGGGCCCACCTTTGCTTTACAGCCCATACATGTCGTGGCATGGATTCCACTAAGTGTCTGAGGGAATTTATTTCAGATTTCACCATTCTTTCACCAGGATATTTTTCATCTGCTGTGTTCTGGTCGGTAGAGAACTACGAAGCCGAACTGCCCTTTCCAACATGTCGCAGACATTCTCATTTTCACTCAGATCTGGAAAATTAGGCGACCAAAGTAGATGTTGGAAACCTTGGAATGCTGCTCGAACCATTCAGATACAATTTTTGAATAATTTAATTGTCATCTTGAAAGAATCCAATACAATCTCGGTGAAATTTAAGGCATTACGGATCATTGTGGTGCGTCTAAAGCATGGTACAATGTGTCAACGTGTGTCTAAAGCATTCAGATACAATTTTTGAATAGTTGCATTGTCATCTTGAAAGAATCCAATGCAATCCGGGTGAAATTGAAGGCATTACAGATCATTGTGGTGTGTCTAAAGCATGGTTGCTTTTGACACACCACTGATTTCCTTTGTTTTCTCAATTGTGGGTCCTACTAGGCTTACTCCAACAATAATACCTTTCCGAAAATCCGAAAGATCACCTGTTTTCCCAATGGCTAGATTGAGTCAGAAGCCCCAGGAAGGCGTACAGTATTTCTGACGCTAATTTCAAAAGGTTTCTAATTTTTTGGCCCATGAGCGTAGGTTATATTTTACTTTAGAATAAACGTCCAACATTCGCTTCTGATCGCTCCTTTTTGGCCTCATGTGAATGCATAAAGGGTGCTGTTAAGAGAAGGGTTGCAACTGGATATCTCTTTGTTATCAGCTGTTAGTTTTCAAAGAGGGGAGTCACGTGACACGAGCACTAATTATGGTAATAACGAATACGTAAGCATCGAGCAATTTCTACTAATAACACGTAGCTGACCGTTGTAAATAATCTATTAGAGAGAGAGACTTCGTGGAACTTGCAATGCCATCCTTATTAGAGTTCGCGTTTAGTTTTGCGTGTTTAATGAGACGTATTAACTTCGAGGCACTCGCTAAAAGCAGAGAAAAACGCAAAAAATAATGTTTGTCATTTTATTCTTTTTGCTTCTCCATTAAGAATTTTTTTTTAAATGGAAAAACGGAGGAAAATACAATTACTAGCAAGTTGTAAACAGATTATCTTCGAAAATGCGACTCAGATGTCGATTATAAGAGAAAATCATTTTAGTTTCAAGTCCTTGAAATTCCATTACACACTGCACTTAGTTCTAAGAATTATGTAAATTGGTTTGCATTGTCGGTAAAGAATTTCTTTATCAATGAGAGGGAGAGAAAAGCATTTTCCTAATGTGCCCGTTCCATTTTTTTTCATATTCCCATAAATTGTAGCAGATAAAAGCTTTTTTTTTATATATCTCTTCCACCATAAATGCCTTTTTTAAACTTCAGATAATGTCTGTTAATTTCAGACTAAGTATTATACGTTGTGCTTCTAATAATTTTGCAATCCAATATACATTTGTAATTCTATTACATTAAATGTTAACAGGTGATTTTACATATCCTAAAATTTACAAATGACCTTCACGATTAATTCTGATATTTATTGTTTTTTTATATATATAAAAAACAAACAAACAATAAATCTTGATTATTGCATGTATTTGGTGTTAATCGATGTTGCTGCCATCTATTAATCACAACAAGAAGTACATTTTAATTAAATCGCATTTTTCACATTGAATATTTATGAAGTTAAGTTTGTTTATGTGTAATTAAACACTGAACAAAGATTAACGAAGAAAGTGTTTTTAATTAGTTAATTGGCTGCATATTAATGAATGGCAGGGGAAAACTCCCCCTAAGAATATCGGACAAGCAACGTAATTAAATCTGTCACTCATATATACATGTACAATTATATGTTTCTGTAGTAGTGTGTCCATCACGGTCCCTTGATATTAATGGGAAGAGAGTCATCCTCATCGGATGAAGTCTTCATCAATGAATAACAGCGTTACAATTGTTAATTAAAGCGTTAATTTAAAACATTACATGATTAAGTTTACATAAAATCGAACTAAATCCCGATAATTCGAACGAATCGTTGTTCGAATTATCGGGATTCGTGAATTATCGGAGTTATCTTGAATGGGATTCTTCGACATGGCTGTCTTACTTCAAATAAGTTCCTGAATGTATTGGACGACCATCCCCAAAATAGTACATTGATGTTCCTTAATTTATGTGCTGTTTCATTATTCTGTGATTAAATATTCACGATAATGTCCATCACCTTACTTTTCAAACAGACCTCCCAGAAATGTTCTATGTGATTGTAAAGGTATGTGTTCCCCCTTGATAGGAATGTTGGATTTAATTAAGAATATAATTAGTAAATAAAACGCACAGGCAGTAGCAATATTGAATGTTAATAAAGCTATGTATTTGGCAATCATGAAGGTACAAATTTTAAGAGCTAGGTGGTTGACGTGGAAACGACGTGTCAGGAGGGCAGAATTTAGGATCGCTACTCGACCGTAGTGGCATTTTATGATACCTCTTGCTCAGGGCACAATTCAGATTCACTTCTAGCGCCGGCATTGCATACACTGACATAGGCAGAGAAAACTTCCCTTCTGCGAGCTGTCACTGCTTGCATCACATCCACGATCTAGTGGTATTCACAATTGATTAGAACACGGAATGCTCTCATTATGAAAAGGATGCCAATCCCTTCAAACTGCTCGTTTACTTCGTTTCGCTATTAATCACAGCCTACAGATATGCTACAGGTGACTAATGAGATAAGCAGACTCAAAAATGCGAACCTCCTTCGAAAATAATCACCTCTTCATCGTTTCTACTGCATTAAAGGACTGTAGTTTTGAACTATATAACTAATTAATTCACCGACGTTATCTTAATTGATACGGTTTGTTATTTATCGCTTTCTAGGTGTTCATTAAATGCATGCAAAAGAACTACAGATCAATTTATGGGTAGAAATCGAATAAGCCGGTGTCCATGGCCAAAACAGTAGTATTTTCTTTTTAATCTTCAATGTTCCAGGCCAGAACTACGTTAAATTCAGTATTTTTTTTTCTTTATTCTATAAAATAAATTACATTATTATTTCTATTCATTTACATCGCTTACAACTTCGAGTGTGATATTTGAAAATATAAATTTAAAAAACAACAAAATACAGTCCATATTTCAAACATTGAATGATTAGTTTCCAATTTTAAATTGTTTTTAGCTGCTAATGACAAGAAGCTGTTGCCTTAGTAACAGTGAAATACCACATACGTGAAGCGCAAGTTGCGCCACCTAAGCAGTTTAAATAAAATTTTAAATAATATTCGTTGTAACAGCAACTAATAAGGAATGGAAGTGCCATCGTAAAAATTTATTCTAAAACTATTTTTTAAAATATAAAAAAAAAGTTACAAAAATTCTGAAGTACTGATTTTACATCGAAATAACCTGCGTGCTGATATTTTGATATGTAACAATTGTTCAATAAATAAAATTACACGTTCTGATTAGATTGATTCACTTTGGTATTCAGTTGGATTTCAGAGCATTGAATGTTAAAAACATCGAGACAATGCAAGAAGTCCGTTGGAAATCGAAGATTCCCTACAGGGAACAGAGAGAATTTAGCGATCAAGAATAAAGTTTAAGGAGCGAGATTCTGGTTGCCGACTGTACACTGAGATCTTGACGATACATCAAACAGATTACATTCCACTGCTGTCTTTGAAAATCTTTTGATCTAGCCAACAGCAAGCTACCGCCGGAAGCTGTCCGAGAGAAGCCGCAGCTGGTGGAACAGTTTGTTCGCCAGATAGATGTATCAATATATTATCGATAGAGACTCGGCAGGCCTAATAAAAGTATAGAAGTTGTTCTGACGAAAGATGTCACTGTAGACAGAAATATTTGCCGATTACACGACTTTATGGTATTTTTCGTTTTATAGTGACAGAAACGAAGAATTACCGAAATACCAAAGCGAAACAACGTCCTAGGCATTGCTTATGTATAAGTTTTGGTTATTTTGTATTGTTTCATGTTTTATAAATAAATAAATACTTGTTTTGCTTATTTATTTAAACCCAGTGAATGAATGTATGTTTGTATACATATATACGTGAATCATTCCTCTGTGTACCGTCTGGTGGTTCTGCGAGAAATATTTCTTATTTAGAATAAATATAAACGTAAGAAAAAAAAATTAAAGCAAAATAGGTTTATTTTGTTTATTTAAAGAATGTGCTTAAAACTTGCAGACACTTTATCATTGTCATAATCAGTAATGGGGAAAAGAAACACCTTCGTGGGTAGAACATTTGTATCATCACAGTCCTCCCGACACTGGATGGAAAAGACCTGAGTTTGAATCCCGTCAAGGAAGCGGGGAATTTTTATTGGCCTTTTTCACAACGTTGCTGGGTTAGGTTAGTCCTCAGGAGAGGGTAGCATGGTTTTTCCTCCCGGAAACTCGAGTTTTTCGTCCAGCAACAGCAAATCGACCACAGACCACACGCAATTTACAGAAATATTATATACAGTACGGCGAATTATGGTGTAAGTTGCTGATGCGCTTAAAACCCTTCAACAACCAACCAAGGAAAAGAAACTGTTCGGTACTGTTCCTATGTTGTTGTTGTTCTACATAGTATGGTTTTTAGGAGCATCAGCGACTAAGGCCATGTCACTCCGTATGTATTGTCTGTAAATTGCATGTGTTCTGAGGTAAATTTTCTGTTTGCTGGTCGAAAAACCCGCGTTTCCGGGAGAAAAACCCATTGTATCCTTGCCTGAGACCAACTAACTCAGCTACGTTGTCAGAAGGCTTATAAAAATTCCTCCCGTCATCGACGGGATTCGAACTCAGGTCTTTTTCACCCGGTGTGAGGAGGACGACGGTCCTACTAAACTGTTCCCATGGGGGAAATGTGAGAGTTCAATATTTAGTATTTGGCTAAGTGTCACTTTGGCTAGTATAATGTCCTTGCTGTGTTTAGGCATTAAAGGACGAGGTTTTGAACATACCGAAAATTCAAGTTTCTTACCTCAATTCAGTGCCCATATTCAATGCTCTTATTCAGTTTCCGTTTTAGTGGTGTCTGTTGATAACAAGATTTTTTGCAACCTGTTAATTTTCAACCGAATTAAGACTAAACGAGCTACTCACTAACATTTATGTACTGATACTTCCTCAGTAAACTTTGGTTTTTTAATGTTTGGTTATTGACAAAAACCCCGAGTTTTCGGGAGAAAAACCATGCTTCCTCTCCTGAGACCAACTAACTCAACCACGTTGCGAAAAAAGACCCATAAAAATTCCTCGCGTCATTGGCTGGCTTCTAAATCGGGTCTTTTGCACTCGGTGTGGGGAGGATAGTGATTCTACTAACTGTGCTACATGCAAGGGCTTGTGAGTGGAAACGTTTCTAGAACTTGTTTGCTGATATCGATTTTAATGCCATCGGCGTGCGCTGCTGGAATTTAAAGGCTCAAATCATGTTCTCTCAGCTATTTTCTTTGATACTTAGGAAGAAAAAGAAATCAAATGGAGCCAAGTTGGAGAAACAGGAAAGATACAGTTAAAAAACAGGAAATCTGAACAATCCATTTTTCTGTCAAATGGAGCATCCTCCCTACTCTTCAAATATAGCTCCATCTGACTTAAGTCTATTCCAAAGTACTGAAACTTCTGAAAGGGGCACATTTTGGGTCTTTGGTGAGAGTCCAGTACATCGAGATAATTGATTAAGTTCAATTTTTACTGATAAAGTTATATCTGGAATATTCGAGTCACATCTTGCATTTCTTGTTAAACTCGATACAACTAAGTCTCTTATTGACTCGTAAGCATACTCTTCCTTAAGAAAATTGATAGAATTCCATCAAGTACACATTTTTCTTGTATTTTAGCTTTTATGATTTTAACTCAAGTTCTGTTTGGTATTGAATAGTTGTCTATCTGAAGAGTATGTTCTAGATAGCTGAAATTTTGCAATTAAGTGTACGTATGTATAATAGAATTATTCCGTTTCGAATGATCCACCCTTAAACTACAAAACTGCACTTCTCAGATTATGATTCGGTCGGTAAGGAAGTCCCCATTGTGTTGAAAGTGGAATTGATGCTGGTACCTTGATTTGGCACCTGTTAATGACAACGCGAGCACACACATACACATGCAAAGGTGATAGATGACGCTTATCAACCGGTGTAATACCATCACTTTCTTATTGGAGGCTTGAAGTGGTGAAACTCATGTTTAGTCGATAGAGCAGAGTTTCTAGAATCCCCTCCTCCCAATCTCCTTTAACTCATGCACCGTACTAAGTACTATAGGTTTTGATACCTTTCGTGTTTGGGGTTTTTATGATTTCCAAGGAAACATTTTAAAATATCGAAATACAAAGAAGTCGAATTGAGATGTTTGTTCTGTTTTCATTGATCTTACGCAAAAGCAGTAAAGAACTTAAAAAAAATAATAAGAAATCGATAACAAGAAAAATCGCGTTCAAAGAAAAAAATAAATAATTCACAGACAAATTGCAGAATTGTCCCGGAGAAGATGATTTAAACGCAACTTTAAACAATTGATTCGTAATTAAAGTCCCGCCTGTTTCTGATTGTTCATGGAGTATCAACCAATAGAATAAATAATAATCAGCATCTCGATTGCTTTTCTTAAAAAGTAATGGCTGTTGTCTTACTATTTTCTAAATCATGGACCAAATTCTAAATAAATAATGAGTATCTCAGAACTTATTTAAACAGAAAGACTCCGGCATATAAAAATAGAATTGGGGGGACTTGAAATCAGGAGGGATTATTCATTCTTTTAAATATATTCTAGATGGTGGAAGTGAAAAGCATCTTGCAAACGAAGGAAGGGAGGAAGGAAATGAATAATACACACTAAAAACAACAACTCCACTTTTTCAAAGTATCTGATGGATGGTGAAGCATGAAGCTTAAAATAGGCCTTTGACTATGCACTGTGCATGAAGTGCGACGGCGTATCAAAGGGATTACAACCTTCGCGGTGTCTACAAAAATCTTTTGATCTAACGAACACGGAGCCAGTGATCTTCTATAGTATCGTGTATTCTAAAGTATCTGTTCGCTGGAGCACAACGTCAATACATTATACTCAGGCAGGCACTGTAAGGAAATGCAAAATAATAGCCTCGGCATCCCTGAGGAATACCACACAAATAAATTTGAAAGAAAGGAGGACTTTGAAGTTGCCTACTTTTCTCAGTTTCGTAATACTGCTGCGTCTTTACACCACGTGATTCCTTGTTACCTATTATAGAAAGATGTAAATGGAGCCTAGCAGGCTTGTGAAAGCATAGTGCTTACAAAAGCGATTTGTGACTATTTGGAAAAGTTACTAGATGGCTGATTACCTCGAACTAAGCCACGTCAAACCAGTGATTAGTGTTCTTGTGAAACTATTACGTTTCAAAAGAATACTAATCATTCGAGCGTTAATAATTGTTAAAAGGACAAAATACACTCATTTGCCAGAACATTGTGACCACCTACCTAATAAGGTGCTGGGCCGCCTTTCGCCATGATAACTGCTTGAACCCGGCATGGCATCCACTCCAATAGACCGCGGAAGATGTCCTCAAGTATCCTTGATCGGTTGAACAGAACTAGGTCTCGGAGTTCGGCAACGGAGTGAGCCACTGTCATGGACTGGCGAATGCTGCGTCCTACCTCGTCCCACAAATGTTCGAAAGGATTGGTGTCGGAGGGTTCAGAATTTGGCGGCCAGGTGAGCACACGAATTGCTTTGACATGATTCTAGAACCATTCCTGCACAAATCGGGCCTTGTAGCACGGGGAGTCATCTTGCTGAAACAGTCCAGATCCATCTGGATAGACAGCTATCACAATTTAGGGCAAAACTTGGTCCGAAAAAATTCCAAAGTAGGATGTCGCAGTTAGGGTGTGTTCAATGGGGATGAGGGGACCCAGTGATGTCCATGAAAACATCCTTCAAACCATGATATCATCGTCCCCTGCCTGTTTTCGTCCAACCGTGCAGCCTGGTTGGAGCTGTTCGCCGCCGAATACGCACCTGTTCATCAGCATAATATAACTGGAACCTTGACTAATGAGACTAGGCATCTCCTTTTCAATCGTCCAGTGTGAGGTGTCGATGAGGTCAATCGCTGGCACATGAACAGGTCACCTATTCCGTAGGCCTGTCCACAAGAGCGTCTGCTGGATGCAGCGTTTCTCTGTTCGCCCTGGTTGTAGTCTGCCGTTAATTGATGGATCGTGAGCTGTCTGTTGGCCTTGGACAGTATGTGCCAACATCCATTCCCCTCTACTGTCAACGGGTGGTGGTCACTCTGTCCCGGCACCTTGGATGGTTGTATGTCCCGCTTCGAATCATTTCTCCACATCTTCACTATGGAATTCTCAAATAGCCGGCAATGCCTGCGGTTTCTTAGATCCTTCCTAGCGCCGCAGATCTGTTCCCGTTAAAACTCCATCAGGTCCTTTCCTTTTCCCATTTCACAGACTTCGTACTGACGAATTGACAGGCACTACCCATACCGTCACTATATATGCTGCGCCGGTCGGTGGCTTCACCCCCGTGTGTTGTGGGATGCGTCCACTCGTGGAGACAGGGCCGGTCATAATTTTTGGTAATGAGTGTATGTTTAAGTGCATCGTGGTTTGAATTTCTTTATCCTAAATGTACCACCAAAGGATCGGAAGTTTATTTGACAAACGAAGCGTTACTGAATCAAATAAACTACTTCAGTAGGCAATACAAAATATTTTTATTTAAGTTTTCTTAACGAATTGGACTTTTAGATTTATAAAGATGTTGTCACCATTGAAATTGCTAATTGAAGACGGAAAGAAGGATCATTTGACCAGAGAGGCGGGTCAAAAATGATTGTTCTGACACACGCGTTGTATGGATAAATCAGATAGCTACTTGTCCTGCGGTTTTCCTCACTTTTAGAGATTGCGTGTGCTAAAAATTTTGATTTCAAACCTAATTGTTCGTTAAAAGTATGTCCGAACAGAACTTCATATTTGATCCCACGACAGTGTAATTTTAAACCGACATTTTGATATATAACACTTTCTGTTCTTTTTTTTGTATTTCTGAGTGTTGAATATTCGTGTTATAGATTTAAACATCATTTTACCTGATAAAAATTGAGAACTGTGTTGATGACAGCATCATCCTGGGATAGGGCTTAATTTATGGTTCCCGTTCTTACTTTTTTTAAGACTACGAGACCTTGTATGATTTTCCAAAAGGTAATTTTGATCTTCCGTCTCGACATACAGTTGCATTCAGGGTGGCGGTCGACTCACCCATTTCCCTCATCCCTATGTCCTCTTCATAATTTAAATCAAAATAGTGTATGTGTTAAGCGATAAAGCAACTAAAACCATCAGGTGTCAGTATATTGTGTTAATGTGAATTGTGTGATCGATTTGCCTGTTTAGTGGACGAAGAACTCGAGTTTCAGGAAGTAAAAACCATGCCTGAGACCGACTAACTCAGTCACGTTGCGTAAAATAGTCCATGAAAATTCCTCACGTCGCTGACAGAATTCGAATTCGGGTATTTTCCATTCTGTGTGTGGGAGGACGGTGATTATATCTACTCTGCTACCCGCAAGACCAAACTGATGTAATTTTTTTTTTAATCTCGAAAAGTATTTATGTGGAATTTCAACCATTTCTCAAATGAGGAAACACTGGTCTTTCGTTTCTAGCAGATACTCTTCCCTCTTCCCGCTGGAGTTTTTGTCCTACATCACCACTTTAAACATGCTTTTTCAAACATTTTCTTTTAAGTAATCCATCATGTTTTACTAATTATCAAGTTTAGAAATAATTATAGACCGTGATCATGATTACGATACTTTCAAGGATACTGCCATGGTAGTATAATCCATTCTGTTTGCCTCCTTGCATATTTTTCAAAATTCTTACTATCATTTCCAAATTGCCTCAAAATTGGCAGCTCCTAATTCTCTTGCAAATTCTCCCGGGAATATTTCCCAGCTCAAGAATTCTTTTCCAAATTACTTTTTCTTTCCAATCCAGACGTAGATTTCATTCTTGTTTAGACCAATCACATTTGCTTTAATTTTATTCTGATAATATGATTGGATTAATTATTGCATTTTGTTAAATTCCAATTTACTTTCGCTGTTCTTAAATTATGTCCTTTTTTGTTATACCAAGTTTACAAAATAAAGTTCATATTAAGAAAAGCATTTTTTTTTCACTGCATTACTGATCTCTATGCATATTATTCCCAGCGAATTGTCTTGTTTATTTTATTAATTCAAATAAACAGCACTTTCCTATTAAATATCAGTATTATTGTCATCATTTGTAATGCTGGCACTAGAGCGATGCTTTGACATTATTACTACTTCTCATCAAAGGGTGCAAAGCTACAAGCGTGGCCTAACAAATGTGGTATAAAGCTGTATTATACGATATTCGAGATTATAATAACCATACATTTGTAAAGTTTTCACAGATGGAGGTGGATGCTGGTTAGGGTTCCTTGGCACACTGACGACTTTGGTGATAGTGTGCCAGTTCATGTGATTCGTGTTATTCTGAATAATTTACGGGAAAAGCCCTACTTCCTTTGCATAGGATTACCTAACTAGAGCCTTGGAGACCTTAAATGGGACCTCCAGTCTCCAATGACATTTGAACCATAGACTGTTGTTGTTTTAAGGTTTTAGGAGCACCAGCGAATAAGGTCATGTTGCTCCGTGCATATTGTCTGTAAATTGCTGTTGTTGTTTGGTTTTTAGGAGCATTAGCAACTAAGGCCATATTGCTCCGAGATATGCGGTGGTCATTCCCTGACCTTTCCGCATCCTCCGTATTTGGTGGTGACGGGCTCGAACCCCGGTCTAATCAAGAAGCGTGTGCTACGCACTGCTGCTCCTTCCCACCTGGCTACGGAGGCGCCTCTGTAAATTGCGTGTTCTGAGGTAGATTTTCTGTTTTCCCGACGAAAAACACGTGTTTCCGCGATAAAAAAACCATGCTACCCTTGACTGAGATCGAATAACTCGGCCAAGTTAAGAAAAGGTCCATAAAAATTCCTCGCGTCATTGATGGGATTCGAATTCTGGTCTCCTCCACTCGGAGAGTAGCGCTCCTACCAATTATACCCATGAGGGCAACCCTAGACTCCACAAATAGTAACACGTGATAAATCCATTTTACTGTAGCGGAAGGCTTTCAACGATAATAATAACACTAACCAACACGATTTTTACCTCCAAGAACTAAAATGCTGTTTTTAACCAATTTTTATGCGTAGATTTCGAAAATCACCATGATAGTTTCACATCAAGTCACAGTTATTAAATATAGATGGAGTTACATTTTACCAAAATATGCCAATTTCGCATAATCTAGCCAGTAATGTATGACCATCTGATTTATTTTAACAATATAAGCCAATTTTATTAATTTTAGCAATCGATTCTGGCGTTGGTTTTTTTGTGATAAACATAATCAGACTTCTACCTATGGTTCTTAGGTTCAAATTCCGATGCAACAATTTACAAATTGAAGAGAGCACACAGCGTTTTTTATGAGGATTTTTGTAGGCTGTGCCATGGTTTTTTCCAAATATTAACTCGTGGATAAGTCAGATGGATGCCGTTCATTCAGATGCCTCAAAATTAAGTTTCAAAGCAGTTTTGCTTCATAATGGCAACGAATTTCGATCAGTTCTTGTGTTTCATTTAGTTGGTCTTAAAGAAAGTTATGAAAGCATGTCTAAGGTTCTACATGCTATAAAATACCAGGATTATGGTTGGAACATATGAAGTGATCTTAAGGGTATTGGTTTGCAGGAGGGTTTCACAAAATGTTGTTTTTTGTGTTTGTGGGACAGCCGCGCGACTGAAGAACATTATGTTGTGGAACATTGAGACAAGCAGGACGAGTTCATACTAGGACAATGTAATGCAAAATACATTCCTTTGGTGCAGTCAAATTAGGTTCTTCTTCCACCCCTGCACATGATTGATGAAAATTTCTTAAAGGGACTAAATAAAGAAGTTAACGGATTTGCATACTTGAGAAGTGTGTTTCCTAATTTAACATATACCAAATTTAAGGAAGGAATTTTTGTAGGACCCCAAATTAGGAAACTCCTGAAAGACGATGTGTTTGAAAGGAGGTTGAATTGGCAGCTTGACGATCATTTAAGGTGGTAGTACATGGTTTTTTGAAGAAAACTATGAAATGTTGGTGACTAATTTATTCGAGTGCTCCAAAAACATGGGCTGTCGAATGTCGTTGAAAATTCATTTTCTTCATTCCCAGCTTGAATTTACCCCCGAAAATCTGGGAGATGTGAGTGATGAACAAGGGGAGAGGTTTCATCAAGATATTTCCACGATGAAAAAGCGGTACCAAGGTCGCTGGGATCCTGTAATGATGGGGGGATTACTGCTGGTTCCTTGTGAGGGAGAGTAAGCAGGAATGCAAGAAAAAAATCCTTTAATAGCAAACATTATATAATAATTTTAAGAAAGTGAGTGGCTGAATTTCATAGTGCAATATGAGAGAAAGTTATAGAAAAGGTGTAGCCTAACTTGTATTGGAAAGTCAGCTAAGATTCATAAATGTTTTAACATTTATGCTCAGAAGAATCTGAGGATAAATGTTAAAACATCTTTGTGAATGGCCAAGTACATGTGCTTATTTTTTTACAGATATTCTTATATATCGGCAACAGTGCATTAAAATATTGCATCGGATGATCCTCATATAAATCCACTGAAGTTTCTACAATCTATAAAAACGATGTTTATTATACGATATTCAATTTTTTTCCTTTGACGATAGATGGCTGGTTTACATCATTGCACCATTATTACAGGTAAGTGCCATTGGATAAAAATACACTTATTAAAAAATATTATCTCGTTATTTCTAGTATTTGATTCCAGAAGATGGCAGCACTGTACATGTAGCAAAACGTCCTGGCCTGATTCTTGAAATTTCTCAAATGATACTACACTTGCTGATCAAAAAATTAAAACCTTTTGCGTTTCGTATCAACGGATGATTAAATTTACCATTTGAAAATAAAAGTTGATCCAAAATTTCCTTGGTATCAACTAAATAATGTACAATTTCCTGGTGCTTCTTGGTCGATCCGCGCAAGGAGAAGATAGGTGATCTTTTTTATATTCGGAAAGGTTATTGCTTATTGTTAAAGCACGTTTAGCAAGACCTACAATTTCGAAAACCAACACAAAAAGCATTTATTTCTGTAAAAAAAAAATCGAAAGATTCGACTGGAGTGGTGTCACCAACGCTTGGACTGGACTGTGGAAAAAGACCATGTAGTCTGGTGAGTCTCGATTTGCACCAATGGTATGGTGAAAGAGTGGCGTTAACCTCTTAAAGCCATGCATTCAGACTTGCTCCTGTCACCACTTAAGCGGATGGAGGTGGTAGCATGGCATGGGGTACGTTCTATTGGTGCGGACTGGGTCCGCTCATATCGTTAGCAGGTCGTGTTACCTCCAATTCATATCTTTCTGTCGTATCGGACCAACTTCACACTGCACTGCTTCATTTTTACTCGGACTCTGATAGATTCTTTCAAGGCGACGACGCAACTATCCACCGTGCAAAAATGATATCTAAATAAATAAATTTTCTGTTTATACTCCAGGACGACCACTTGGTCAGACTTCACAAGATAGCGAGATTACAAGAAACAGCACGATATTTAGCAGGCATCGGCTTGAACCCCGGTCACTCAATGGAAGTGTATTTATATAAACACGTGCCTGACTACGCGGCTGCGATGGTCCGAGAAACATCTACCCTGACCGCCCAATTTTCTAGATCTGAATCCAATTGAGAATGTATGGGATATGTTAGAAATTGCAATTAGGCTTCGCAGTTCTCTACCGACTACAATATAGCATCTGACAAGTATCCCGATGGAAGAATCGTCAAATCCGGAATCCCGATGGAAGAATGGTCACTTCCTCAGACACTCAGTGGAATCCATGGCACGGTGTATTCAGCTGTTATTCGGACAACCCTACTAGATACTGAAATAAAGGTTTCTAATTTTTTTGACTGATGGGTATAGATCTTCTTTTAACAGGAATATTTGATATGGACTATTTCTTTGTTTCGTTTACTTTCAGTATGCCGGCATCTTTGCCTATCACTTGGTCATCAAAAGGACAAATCTTGTTGATGATTACAAATTGCAAAACCATCTCCAAACAAACTAGTAATACTTTTAAGCTACAGTTCCTACCTTTTCAAAATCTCTGAACTAGAGGCGATTGGGATGAAAGTTATGCTGGAAGTTTTTAGTATAATACATTTTTAGATTACTTTTTAACCCAAGTAAATTTAGGACAACGCCTCATTCTGTACATAGTGGTGAGAATTAGGTCTGCTACTTAGTGCATCAATCTCATATTGCGGAGGCACATCATCATCATGACAATTTGCCTTGATACTGCATTACTTTAAATAAAAGGCACTTCTCAAATGGAGAAATATATTACTGTTGATTTAATGTGTATACCCAGATTTCCGGTTTCAACTCTGCTCGAGTCTC
Source organism: Mastigoproctus giganteus (assembly GCF_048544385.1). Lineage (NCBI taxonomy): Eukaryota > Metazoa > Arthropoda > Arachnida > Uropygi > Thelyphonidae > Mastigoproctus > Mastigoproctus giganteus. The sequence goes on along the minus strand of NC_143584.1, from coordinate 200,263,076 downwards.
ATTGGTACGCAGATAGGCCCTGTGGATGATGTGCAACCCAGTGATGATATAGCCACAATTAGAGTAATAGTAATAGTAGAGGCATGTGATGCAAGGAAGCAAGCTTATGTAGCATCGGCAAAAAAAAAATTTCACGCATCCAGTCCCTCTAAACGTTTGTCCAGTTCTAACTTGAATATATTTGAGCTATCAATTTCCACAATGACAGATGGAAGTTTGTTCCAGCAATCAACTACCTGCTGGCTAAAGACAAATTTCTGCACACCTATCCTACATCTGTCTTTCTTCAATTTGAATTTATGCCCCTTCAGGTTCATAATCTGAGCAAGAGGAAGAATCCCATCGGAATTGGATCTGCTCAACCCATTCAAGGCTTTATACACCTCAATCAGATCACCTCGCAGGTGGCATCTCCAGACACTGCAATTTGCAGAACTTAAGCCTTTCTTAAGAGAATCGCTTCGTTCCCCTCACCAATCAGTAGTCCAATACAAAGGCAACTCGTAGCATAGTGCCTCCACAATATGAAATCGACATGCTAAATAGTAAATGTATTTTACTCATTTCTACATACAGAATGAGGCTATGTTCTACTAGTACAACTGAAATGACGAGTTAACTTCATAGTATTATGTACTGTAAATCAGAAAAAACATGCCCTTAATATTTTGTTGTTCCTCCTCGATCTGCAATTACAGCCTTGCAACGATCTGGCTTAGAGTTAATCAACTTCTGGCTATACGGTTGCCCAGTTTCGTGATATCACACCCTTACAATGCTTTCCTGCAGCTGAATCTTGCATGTTGGCTTTTCTGAGAAATTTTAGACGACATTATGTACCAGCAATTTTCAATAGGGTTCAAATCTGATTGTTGCTGGGCCAGTCTAACACTGTAATGCATTTCTGAGGTATGACTGCACCTTAAGGGAGAAAAACGAGGGAAAATATTGATGTATGTTTTAAGCCTTGACACAAGAAGACAAACTCGTCATTAAATCTAAATAGCATAAAACTTTCCAGTTTTGCTGTGTGGAAAGGTGCTGAGTCCTGTTAAAAATGCAGTTTTGGACGTCTGTGTGATGATTCCTAACAACGGGTTTCGGGCACTCCTCCACGGTAGCAGTGTAGGTTTCTGCATTCGCCGTTTCATTAATAAATTTAAATCGCTCCACCCTTTGCTTGTTATGCGTCCCCAGACCATCTGACAGGCTGGCGGGGAACTTTACAGTCGGCGTTATGCAGTCAGGATGGTATGCCTCTGATTTTCGTCTTCTGACATATCGCTTCCTCTCCGTGCCATGTAGGTTGAATTCCCCCTCTTCTGTACACCCTGTACTACCTCACTCTATCTAATCGCTGTGTTTTTTTTTTTTTTTTTTAATTAATTAATTATTTATTATTATTTTTTCTTTTAATTATTTTTTTTTTTTTTATTTATTTATTTTTTTTTTTATTTATTTATTTATTTTTTTTTTTTATTTATTTATTTATTTTTTTTTTTATTTTTTATTTTTTTTTTATTTTATTTATTTTTTTTTTATTTATTTATTTATTTTTATTTTTATTTTTATTTATTTTTTTTTTTTAACTTGGTCTCCGCTCAGGAAGCTGAGGCGACCCTGACGGAGACTAGCCAGAGAACTATGGGCAGCCTGGCTACCTCCTAGTGGTGTGTGCGGGCAACGTGGGGTTCCATCAGGGGCCCTGCGGCCAAATGCCAGGACATACAACAGAACCCAACACAAAACCACACATTCAACACACAACACTTTTTCTGGCATTTACAGTGTTCTGTATTTCTTCACAGTGTACATATGGCGCAGATGTGGGAAACCACAGGTGGCGCCCGACCCTAACACTATGCACACTATGCACACTATGTAGGTTGAATTTCGATTCGTCAGAAAAGATGACGGTGTCCCATTGCTCTTTTGTACATGAAACATGCGTTTTAGCCCAAGCAAGTCGCTTCTTCCTCATTTTTTGGGTCAACAAAAGCGTCTTCTTGGGCCGATAGGCATGCAGACCACATTCCGAAAGCCATCTTTGGATAGTTCGTGCACTTGTTTCAGCACCAGAGGCCATCTCAAAGTCGTTTTAGATCAGGAGCACTAGCATGGCGATTACGAAGGCATAGCCGTTTCAAATATCGATTTTGGGAAGGCGTAGTCACTCTCTTACGGCTTGATCCAGGTCTTCTTTCACATCACCGGTTTCACGCTTTAATTTCAGCACCCGAGACACTGTTGCTTGGTGGCAGCCTATTTTATCAGGCGCCTCCGTAGCCAGGTGGGAAGGGGCAGCAGTGCGTAGCACACGCTTCTTGATTAGACCGAGGTTCGAGCCCGTCACCACCAAATACGGAGGATGCGGAAAGGTCAGGAAATGACCACCGCATATCCCGGAGCAATATGGCCTTAGTTGCTAATGCTCCTAAAAAAAAAAAAAAAAAAACCAAAAAAAAAAAAAAGCCTATTTTATCAGTGATAGCATGTGTAGAAAGCCTTTCTTGGCACAGAGCAAAACAGCAATACTTTTTTTCTTGGTGTCAATTGACCATTTGGAGCCATGCTTACACCTCTGCAGAACAGGATATTAATGAGCGTGTATCACTCTTCCAATGCCATATTTATTGAAATAGCTGATGCAATACTTTGCAATTACTGCTTGGTGCAATAGAAGTGTTATCTGATGCAATACCTTTGCTTTGCAACAAACAAAATGACTGTAATCAAACAATAGGGGCTCACATCTGGTGAGTATGGGCTTGACACACCCAGGGTCCTGAGCTGGAAATCATCATTCTCTTTCTTAAGTGATTCTACTAAGTGATTCCTTTCTACTTCTCTCTCTCAGGGTGACTCGGAAATTTTTTTTGGCTGGCGCAGCATAAGCCTCAGACTTCCTTGCACCATATGGCTAATAATAATAACAATATCTTATATACGTTTTTCTACAAATGTTACTTTTTTTAAGGTGATGCAGTTTTTTGTCCACCACTATATGAGTGCACGAGTTTGTTCTCTCAGATAACCTAATATGACATAACCTTCAGTCATTGTCACTTCACTGCAGGATGAGGGCATCTTCAACAAGTTTTCCAGCAACTGGTCTTGTACTTTGTTGCCATTGTACACCAGCAAATATCACAAATTTATCGATCCAGGTCTTTTTCTTGGACGTTTAGCATCAAGCGGTATCCATTCCAAAATTCATTTGGGCCATCTATCATCAGTTCTTGATATGTAACTTGTCCATTTTTAATTTAGGTGCTTCGTTCTTTCAGTGTTATGAACTTTGGTTTGTTTCAAATCCTTCACGTTTTTCGGTCTCTTTTGGCTATGTTCAAAATTCAGTGCTCCATATTTCTCTGTGTGGCCTGTCTTTGTAAAGCTTTGACATTAAATGTCCATGTTTCACAAGCATGTTAGGACAGGGAGGATACATTGATCAAAAACTTTTTGTTTGTGACAAAGTGGAAAGTTTGTCTTGAAGACTAAATTAAGCAATCCAAATGCTTGCCATGTCAATTTTATACACCATTCAATTTCCATCATGATATTTTCATCTACTGAAATTTCTTGTCCAAGGCAAACATACCTTTCACCCCTTCTAGTTTTTGTCCATTGGCAATGATTTTCTTTGGTCTGGTAAATTTGTTGAATGTAACCTGTGTTTTCTTGATATTCATCTTTAAATCGAACATCTTGCTTTCATGCTGCAGTTCAGTGTTTTACTGCAGTTCTTTTGAATCATTGGCAGAGAATAAAATCATCTACAAATTGTGATTCAGGTAATCTCAATTTATCTTAAGTCCTTTATTATCACAATGTAGCTTGAAAAAAAATTTTTTAAGCAGGCAGAAAATAGTATTGAGAAGATTGTCTCCTTGTCAAATGTCTTTTTCTACATTGATCTCAGCTTCGTGTTGACTCATATTGATGCAGTCGCCTTTTCATATACTGATGTAAGCTGTCTACACTTTGACTGATAAGATAAGGGCGTTGATTATTTCTTGCTTTATTAATACATAGTGCCTTCTTACCGATTAGACTCCAGGATCAAAACTGGCAGTCTGGATAGAGGCATGTACTTCTCCATCAGAGAAATGCTTTTATAGTGGTACAATATCGAGCCAAATTGTACTATAGTAGTAGTGTAATATTCAGGTTTAGTGCTTTAGGGCCAATTCGTTATTTTTGAACTGGAAAAGATGCCTTGGCTTGGGTAGGGGGGAAATTGCTAAAGACAAATTTAGCATTTTGTTAGATGAATTTGAGTACTTGAAGAAAAGGGTCATTGCCTCAAAGGAATTAAATCAGGAGACTTGTCAAGCAATCAGCTTTTCTAATGTCACTTAACAATAAATTTTGGCTGTATAGTGTAATTCCATTAGCAGGATGGGCTTGTCCCATGGAGATAGTTATTCTTTGTGCTATTGTCAAGGAAGTAGGGAATATTTTATGCAATAAGGATAGGTGGGATAGGACCTGAATATGTCGGCCAGGGGCAAAAGTTGGTAATACCTTGTAGAACAATTATCTTTTAAGGGCACAAAAGGTGATATTGTTGTACATGTTGGTACTAATGATGCTAAGCTTAGGCCTTACTTAACAAGTATAAGGTGATGTTGAGAAAGACTCATGAGTTAGGGCTAAATTTGAAGTGTCTGGAATTTTGCCAAGAAATCTAGAAAGGTAAACTTTCCATAAAAAACTTAAGAGAGACAATTTCCATGAATGTTCTCAAAAAACAAAGAGTGTTGGCAAGTATGATTATATGAATTAGGCCTTGAATGGGTTGAGCACGCTGAATTCTGATGGGATCCTTCCACTTGTTCGTTTTACGAACCTAAGGGGGCATAAATTCAAATTAAGAAAAGACAGATGTAGTATAAATGTGCGGGAATTTTCCTTTAGCCAGCGGGTGGTTAATTGCTGGAACAAGCTTTCATCTGTCGTTGTGGAAGTTGATAGGTTGAATAAATTTAAGGAGGAACTGGACAGGTATTTGGAGGGAATGGTGTGATTTTTTTTTTTTTTGGCTGATGCTGCATGAGCTCATACACTTGCTTTCTTGCATCACATGCCACTACTACTACTACTACTATATAGCTATATCTCCTTGGCCAATTTTACAGCCTAAATAAATGAAGTTAGCATTATAGGTTGCAAGGAGGTAATTCAAGGTAGAAATTGAAATCAGATAAAATGTTTTAATATTTTATTTAAAGTTAATTTCTTCCAAAATTTTATTTCAAACTTCAAAATTTCTCCTTAACTTTTTTCTTCCAACAAGTGATTGTATATTACTTACTATTTTGTAGATCTTGTATAAATATATCTTATGTATAATGATTTTGTATAAGTTTGTAAAACTAGTGTGAATATCTTGAATAACAGAGTTTCCACATGGTAGAGTGAAACTTTGAACTCAACTGCTGCTGAAGAATTGATACCTGTATGTCTTGTCTGAACATTGAAGGAATATGTTGTTGTTATTGAGTTTTAAGAGCATTAGCAACTAAGGCTATATTGCTCCATGTATACTATCTGTAAATTGTGTATGTTCGATTTTCTGTTTTCTGGATGAAAAACCCGAATTTCCGAGAGAAAAACCATGCTACCCTCACCTGAGACTGACTAACTCAGCTGCATTGTGAAAAAGGCCTATAAAAATTCCTCTTGTCATCCATGTGACTAGAACCCAGGTCTTTTCCACCAGGTGTGGGGGAGGATGATGATCCTACCAACTGTGCAGGCAAAGAAGGGATAAATGCACATACATAGTGAATGACTGGTTTGGGTATGTTTGTTTACTAATTTTGTAGGACAAGCAAATATACATGTATGTTATCTTTGTTAAAGAAAGTTTTTTTGTACTGTATGTGCCAGATTGATGTAACAATTTGAACAATGTTCAATAATCATGTTATGTGGTGAGTTTGAAAAAAAATATATAAGTTTCTTACAAACTTTGACATTTCAGAACAATTGGATTCAACTACATAAAAATATTTTCGATTCAACTAATATTTGAGTTTTTAAAATTACGATTGGCTCTAATTTTTGATTTCCATAATATAATTACTCTGAATAAATACTATTTGTTTTTTTTTTTAATCTATTTACAAGGAACTTGATATTTGATTAAAAGTTTGAAATGTAAGTGTCTAAGTAGGCATACCAGGTGTTAATTACATCAGTACCCTATTTAATGGAGATTTCTTGAATTTTTAATATAGACATCATCATAAACCTTAGAAACTATTAGTATTGGATGCATACAGAAGCAATAGTTTTGTGAAACATAGTAAACTAGCACAACGTTGAAACTGTCCGCTATTTTTACATACTGTTTACACTGGTCAACAACTTACTGAGAAATTTTCTCCAATATAGAAGATTGAATAGCTTCACGTGCTTGTTTAATTATTTAATTTCATCCTTTAATTGTTGAAGTGTGGCTAGTTTTCTACTGTACACCACATCCTTCAGGTAGCCACACAAGCAGAGTTGAGTGGGGTTAAATTAGGTGAATGGGGGATACTAGACACTTCCTTACTGGCCTACTCATCCATCTACAAAATGATTATCAAAGCCCTGGCATCACAATGATACTGTGGGAATGGCGGTACATATCACCAGTAACTGTCCCTTCAAAAATACAATCCAACAGTTCCCCTGGATAACACAACACACCAAATTAACTGCTGGTAAATCCACTGCCTCAAATAACAATACACACAGTGTAGGGTTAACTGTACTAAGCTTGAATGTTTCCTGATCCAATCAAACAATCTTGTCCAAAAATCTTGCATCCTCATCCACTTTCACTTTAAATAATTCACAAAATTCACTTCAGTGACCAGGGTTGTCTTCCTTCATATCATATAACAATCTTGGCACATAAGATTTCTTTGTAGCCCTTTAGAGAATGTGGTGTATATTAGCTCTTCTGATTCCAGTCTAACAAGCATCTCGATTTACAGATATTTGCTATCTTGCAAATCACTGCAACACATCATAATTTTCTTTTCCTGTTGATGAGTAGGGTCTTCCAGGATTTTTTGCTTGCACAAGTTTTGACCTCAAGGGTAGTATAGTTGTTATAATCCCTGTCTTCCCCACACTAGGTGAAAAAGACATGTGTTTGAATCCCGTCAATGACATGAAGAATTTTTATAGATCTTTTTCATAATGTGGCTGATTTAGTCAGTTTCATGCGAGTGTAAAATGTTTTTTTTCCTTCTGGAAACTTGGGGTTTTTTTCAGAAAACAGAAAATCGACCACAGAATACATGCAATTTACAGAGATATTATATATGGCACATTACTGCCTAAGTCGCTGATGTGCCTAAAACCCTACAATTAACAACCACAACAGCACAAATCTTGTACAGTACTGTAAATCTAAAATGTATCACAAATTCTTGAAACTGTTCTTAGTAATGAAAAGAAACTGTTCTATAGTAACAAATTTACATCTCAACAGTTTATATTTTCATTAAGTTCTGGTACCAGTTTAAAATTGCTTTGTATTGTTCAAATATCAACTGTTAAACATGCCATGTTGTCTATGCTTTGCATTATGAGTATCATTTCGCTTCTGTAATAATAACTAACACAGTTTTTCAGCAAAACATACTAATCAAAAACAAAAAAAATCAATCAGAGTTCTACTAAAAATAAGTTATTAAACATTTAATAATATTTAATAGCATATTTTATAATAAATATTCTGCATTTTCTTTAATTTATCAATCTCAACAGTATTTTTTAATCTTTGCATGTTGTTCTTTCTACTTTTTAACACAATGTTTTAGTTTTATTTTGCACGTTTCATTCTGCAAGTGGGCCAGTTATAAAACTGGATTTCCTTTTTATACTACTAAAAGAATGATATATAACTAAATTATATTTCTTCTTCGCTAAGAATTTTTTCCCCTAAAGAATTTCACAAAAATTCGAAAGCTTAGAGCTTAGAATGAAAACTATTAATGGATTTCTCTATACACAGAGCTATACTCATAAAAGGATCTTGCTTGGATTCATGCCTCTTTTTATCATTCCTGACCATTGTTAATGAATATTTTCATAATTGCTTGGCATTAAAATAATTACCCCCTGAAATGATTTATAAATACTATGCATATTTTATTTGTTATTATACATTCTAATACATTTACTTCTTAATAAATCTTTACATTTTCTTGCATATTTTTCTGTTCTTTTCTCTCCAGCAGTTTGTGCTTTAGTTAATCTGTTGATTGTACTATACTACATGTATATGTTAATAATAATTAACAGCTGTCTTGATATTAGACAGCTGTTCAATGTACTCGCAGCTTGCCTGATCCTTCCCTGCATTCATTTTAAGCTAATAAACTGATGCTATTCAAGTTACTCCTTAAGAGTTTATCAGGAACTGATTGGCTCGCCTCCTCCAAAAAATGTAGAAAATTTTCTAGTTACATTTCAAGCCAAATCCACACTGAAACTACTTCTGCTTTGTAAACGATATTCAAATGAAAGAGAAACACCCACACATCTTTTTTTAAATGATAGCTAAATTTTAGGAGATCGTTAATTAGCTAAATTGGCTAATTTTGAATCAAAAATGCTATATGAACATGTATCCCATTCTCAAGCATTACAGAATTGTAAGCAATTAAAGTTACATGCATGGTCATTGCTGAGAGGTGGGAAAATGAAAAAGAAATCATAAGCATTTCCCAATTTTTTTGTTTAATGTTTTTTGGTAATAACAGGTCTCAGTAATATTTATTACACTGCATAATTAGAGTAATTTTAGATAAATAACAGTACCACAGTGATATCACATTTTAATAACATTATGTTAGATCAGTGTTTCCCAACCTTTTCGTTGTTGTGGCACATTTTTAAAGACACTTAAAATTTTGTAGCACACTTTAAAGACTCTAAAATTTTGAGGTACACTACAATACTTGTATATTCACAAACGGGAAGTTATTTCTGTTGGGTGTATTTAATAATACATTTATTACTTGTGAACAGATATAGTACTAGGAATCAAAATGTGACTGCCACATTGACCGCCGGAAGGCACTCAGATCAGTGCACTGTAAATGAATGAATTTTTTGTTTGAATTAATTTTTATTATAAAACTTGGATTTATTATTTATTTTTTTATTTGCATTTACTGCAGCATACAGGCTGAGAAACAATGTGTTAGATACTGTTCAAAATGGCTGTCACCTGTCCCTATGTATAACCTTGCATTTTTCCGAATAGACTTATTATTAATAGTATTAGTAGTAGCAAATAATGCAAGAAAGCAAGCTTAAACAGCATCAAACAAAAAAAAAAAAAAAAAAACTATCACCTCTCCACCCCTCCAATAGTTTGTCTAATTCTTACTACCCACTGGCTGAAAACAAATTTCTGTGCATCTAATATCCTCTCACGTGCATAATCTCAGCAAGAGAAATCCATCAGCATTGAGCTTACTCAATCAATTCAGTGCCCTTAAACACCTCAATCAGATCTCTTTGCAGGTGTCTAGTCTCCAGATGCTGCAATTTACAGAACTGAAGCCTTTCTTGGTAAGAGCACCCTTCTGTTCTCCTCACTAATCGTTTCTTTTCTCTGCACCTGCTCCAACAGATCCACATCCTTCTGCAAAGACTCCTAGACCTGCATGCAGTACTCAAGATGTGGCCTAACCATTGCCTTCTACAATGGGATAATCACCTCATTATCCCTCCTGGCAAAATTCTTGTATACCATTGACAACAACCCATGGGCAGCCTGTTTGCACTTATCAAAGAACTTCATATCTGCTGCACAATTATCCCTAAATATTTTTCATTCTCCACTAGCCTGAGTGTGCACATTTGGTATATTAATCTGGGATTACTACTAGCCATATGAAGTACCTTGCATTTGTCAATGTTAAACTTCAACTGCCACTTCTCAGTCCATCTGCATAATTGATCTATATGTTGTTGTTGCAGTAGAATACTCCTGATTACTGTTGTTAACCACCCTGCCAATCCTCGTATCATCTGCAAACTTAGATATCAGGCCTGATATGCTTTCATCAGTATCATTAATAAATACTGAAAACAGCAAGTCCGGTGCTGAACCCAGCACCTGTGATTCAGTGCAAAACATTTCCCTTGTCTGGAATTTTCATTTGTACATCAAGCCATGTGTACCCACAGGGAGGAATCAAGGGTATGAGATCCACTAACCTCAGCGGCTAAGCTAGTGGACCACCACTACCAGTCCAGTGATTACAGTAATGCTTATTCAGGTGTAGCTGTTTGTTAAACAAATTAGTTGGTGTCATCATGTTACAGCTACATTTTTAATATTTTTTGGAGTGGGATATCAGGTGGCAGTTCATTCTGTAAGAAACTGTTACAATGAATACAGATGTTTGTCATTGCCAATGTGTGATTTCCAACAAGGCTGCACTAAATGAATTTTACCAATAGTGTGGTATGGCAAAAATTGTACTGAACCTAGAAGAAGGAATTAAGCTTTTATCCATTCCAACTATATTAAACTGCACTTCAGAAAATAAAATGTACTCGCAAAGCAGATGAAAAAATTATCATGTTGAAGTGATATGGGATTGCATATGCCAAACCTATGTTGAGGTGGACCAATTTCATGGAAAATTGTTTAGATACCCAACCTTGGATTAGGTTCTATAATGCACAGCATGTTTTCTTATTCTCTTACATCTTACTGTAATGGACATTCTCTGGTAGATGTGTAGAAAGACCCCAATTTTTCATTTAGTGCAGTGGTCCCCAATCTTTTGTCACTCAAATCACGTTTGAAGTTAAAAGATGCATACTCATGGCACACCTAAATAGTGATTATCATTAAATTCAATGGAGTTTTCCCTCATCTCGTGCCATACTTGAAAAGGGTTTTGGCATACCAATGTGCCAGGTCATGCCAGCTGGTAACCACTGAGTTAGTACACTCTGCTAATGCACGCTTATTTAGCATCCTTTAGTTAGGAAACTACTGCTAATATTCTAAAAGTGGAGCCTTCATGTTTCCATTGCACAATTCATGAATGAAATCAATATCTGTTCATTTTGTTCTTGAAAGAGAAGTTGTTCCGCAGGAGGATTCCTGCGGAACAACTTCTGATACACTACACTCAAATACACTACACTCGTGTATTTGAGAGCCATGACTGTCCACTTGTATCACACAACTGATGCAAGACATGTTGCAGCATCATTACAAACATGGCTGTATGTCTTCAGGAACTTATTCATCAAATGGAAGACATTAATAACTGTGTAATAAAATAAGAATGTTTACCAAGAATCTGAGCAAGAAAATTCGTAACATCTGTAACAATGAGTACTTGAGTTTCTTAAGAAACATTTAAATACAGTCAGTCCTTGTATAACACGTGTTTACACTACACAAATTCGATCATACACGATTTATAAATAGGGGAACGATATCTTATATAACATGAACCAAATTCGCTTATGCATGATTCACCTTTGTGTTTACAAGAAATGGCAGTCGAATGCGGAATCACCCCGACTGAACGCAACACGATGGGAATGAAGAGAAGATTCTGAAAATGTATTTATGTTTTTTTTATATCAGTGAAGGGGAAACACATTTCACCATAATAAGGTAAAAACCCATAATTCCATCTATCGGTATTATCGCAAATGCAATTAGATCGAGTTTACTACCCATTTATAGCAGATTCCACTAGCAGAAATGCAACTGGAAATTGTTTGATGGTAGTAACCCCCAGAAATGTTCTTTCCCAGGAAAATTTGTAGTGGCCTCGTACTAGCGTTTATGGCCAAAATCACACCTCCGGCCCACCGGAGTTTCCCCGGTAAGATTTATGGCCAGTCCGCCTCTGTCGATAGAGAAAAAATATGAAATTGTGAAATGCTTTGAGTGAAATGAAAGACCATGTGATATTGCACGTGGTACAGGCCTAAATGAGGCAACGCCAAGAATTAGAAAGATGCATAAAAACAACTTTCATAGCAGGAACAATTCAAAGTGTAATTAAAATTCATTAGATCAAGACACAAAGAATTGGAAGAGATGGAACGGCTGTCATCTGTTTCGATAGAAAATCAAACAAAAAACAAGTTTGCTTACGATAGAAGCAAAGGCATTAGCAATATTTTATTACGTAATAATCGTAATAAAATACGGTAGTATTTTATTACGATTATTTATTGTGTTTGGTAATGTTTTGGTAACAAATGTGTGTTCAATCTTGGGTGGTCCGCACCTAACCCTATTTTTCCCATAGGGCCTGTTGTTTATATTGCACAATTTTGCATTGCACGAGAGTTTCTAGGAACACAACTATTGTGCTATACGAGGACTGACTGTATATCAAAATTTTGTGTGCCATCCTGCAATTTCATGTAGGTACAGATCCAGAAAGCCTTTAAATTTCCCCAACCATCAGCCCCAACTACCCAAGAAGGCAAATTGTTCTAATTATTAAAAACTTGCTAATTAAAGGAAAATTCTTACAGTCCAGCTGATAAATTCCCCTTGATTTGAAGTTATGACCCTGGTTCTAGCATCATTTAATACTGTGAACATTTCCTCATCAGTCATTTTACTATCCGCTCTCAGAGTCGTATAAACTTCAATCAGATCCTCGTTACTAAGGTACCTAGTTACTAAGCTTTGTAGTCCTGATATTTAAAATATCTCCTCTTATAGGCCCTTTGGCCAATTTCACCAAGCATGTTGTTCATCTTTGGATCTTTTGGAGAACCTCAGTGTCTTTTTTTTTTTTTAGGTTAGGCCTCCATACTTGGATATAGTATTCCAAGTGGAGTCTCAATGAACATATAGTGAGAAAGAAGGTTGCTGACAGAGTTTTTTGTAGTCACTCAGTAAACCTTTACTATCAAACCATTTAAAATTTATAACTGATTGTGTTACAGATAATGTGAAGACTATTTAAAAACAAAAATATTGAAGAACTGGCAATTCCATCACATTTAAGTATATCATTATAGAGAGGTCATTAATAAATAGAGGTCATAAAGGGGAAATAATTTTGAAACTTTCAAAAATAGTCAGTTTTCTGCAGTTGTGTATATTAAAAAGAATGGTAATATGCATATATATATATATATATATATAAAAAAAAAAATCTCATTTCACTCTAAATTTCGAATTCTGCATTCAGATATACCCCTACAACCCTATAGTAGTGTACCCTGAATGTGACCCAACTATAATGAGAATACAAAGTAATAGAAAGAAATTCTATGAAAAAAGATTATTCTTATTATTCCACATTTATACAAGTTCAGTTCTATGAAATAATTCTTAAAGTAAGGTTTAGGATGACTCTTCTTCTGCTTCTTGAAGCCAGCTGATGAAAGGTGACACCTAGATGTAAAAATAAAGTAGCTAAGTTAAAATAAGTTAAATTTTCATCTGTTTAAATGATACACAAGGCAAATGAACAAATTTATAAAGCAACTAAATGAAGAGCATTCAAAAGAAAATCTACAATGAAAAAAAAATCTAGTTGTTACAGTAGTGATTTTAATCAAAAAAAGTGTGAAACTTGGGGGTAATTCAGTGAAATTACCATTTTAACTTTGGCACTGTGCTGCAAGTCAAATACCAATTGATGCTCAGCCTTTGAGCTTTGTAGTATTATTTGTAGTATTATTCCTTGATTCAGATTATTTATTGCTCAAAATGGTGAACGATAGTCCTTACTGATTTTCCACAATCAGTAACGAGTATTATAATGGTATCACTTTTGATGTGAAAATATCTTTGGCAGCAACTACTAAATTTCGGACTGAAGTAAAACCAATTTGTTTGAAAAATGATTTTAATGCAGTCACTAATATTGATTCTTGATGTGAAAACATCTTTGGTGGCGCCTACTAAATTTCGGTTTGACAGTCAGTTTGTTTTTGTTATTTGGTTTTTAGGAGCATTGGCAACTAAGGCCATATTGCTCCGGGATATGTGGTCATTCCCTGACCTTTCCGCATCCTCCGTATTTGGTGGTGACGGGCTTGAACCCCGGTCTAATCAAGAAGCGTGTGCTACGCACTGCTGCTCCTTCCCACCTGGCTACGGAGGCGCCCTCGACAGTCAGTGTTCAGCCTGTTGGCAAAAATGTGAAAAAGAAATGATGCAAATTACATCACTTCCTAAATGATGCTAATGCAGTCGCTAATGCTGATTCGGTAGAATAAGTGGGCGTGAGCACAAAACATTACACTGTTCATAATCTCAGTTCTAGCTGTTCGATTTTAAAATGGTTCTGATTTTCATCAAAGATGTTTACACATAAAACATCTTTCGTGTGTGCAGGGTACACACTGTTTTTTTTGTTCTTGAGACATGGATTTCAGCTTCTGCTATACACAGTATTTAAAAACCACATGGAATAAATGCAGGAGCATATATTTTAAGTTGCTATAAACATGTCTCAAAAGTCCTTATTTCTGAAAATTAAATAATCATAAATTACAAGGGAAAAAAAAAAAAAAAAAAAAAAAAGGGAGAAAGAAACAAATTTCTAAAATATCTGTTCAAAGTGACCTCCAGTTTGTTCAATGGGGTATTAAGCATGACAAATTCACAATTCTCTGGAATGCCTTATCATTTCAGGAATATTTGTAATGGTTTTAGTAGCTTCAAAATGCAATTCCTCAGTTCATTTTCAGTGATAATAAACATAGAATAAACCATGGATTCTATTTGACCTCACAAAATGTGATCTAAGGGTGTGAGGTCAGGTGATCATGGCAGCTATTCTGACCAATCCATAGATTATTGTATTCTGTATTTTAAAAAAATCAGAAACATCAAGGGAAAAGTGGGCTGGCACACCATCACAAATAAACCATGTCCACTGCAAATTTTCAATGGGTATGTCTTCCAGTGGTTCTCGCAAACTGTTCCACAGAAAACAGAGGTATGCCTCAAACCCTTTATGGTAATAAAAAGGACCAATAAAATTGTTTCTAAGAACACCACACCAAACATTAAAGGAAAAAGGTATGCCGATAATGAGTACTGGCTATGTTGATAATGAGTACTGAATACATAGGTTTTCTTTGGTCCAGGCACAAGAGTTGAGAATTCTAATTCTTACAAAACATGATTTGTCTGTACAAGATAGCTAAGAAATTGAGGATCATGTTTATGTTGCAAAATGAGCCACTGACAAAAGACTGTGATAAAATGAAATTCCTCGGTTCATCTTCAGTGGTAATAAAAGTGGAATAAACCATAGATTTCATATCTTGTAGCAACAATCCTTGTACAGGTGTGCTGTAAAGTGAATACAACTGCTGTTTACTTAACATCCTCTATATGCTTGAAAATGAAACATTTACACAACCTGACAACTTTCTGGTATTTGTGATAGGAGATATTTTTACAGCACAAAATATTTGCTCTTCAACATTCAGCTCACTGAAATCTCTTCATTTACCCATAATGGTTTCAGCATACCTATCTTTCTAAGTCACCTGTCCACAACATCAAATTTTCACAATTTGGTACACATTGAGTTGGAATGTATCTGCAAACAACAGCTACAATTTAATTTATATGAACTTCACCATAAATTAAAATCATATCAGTTAACAAATTTGTAGTGTCTCTCATAACATAGTTTAACAAATGCTGTACTGTAAACAATAAGACAGCCATTGCAGAGCCTGAAACTCAAGTAACACACACATTGACATTGATAATATCTATTCCGCAACACTGATTACTCATAAATGTGTAATCAGTGTTGCAGAACAACACTATTCGTATTTAAAACCTGTTTTACACAGTCTTGAAATTTATGATTGATGTTTAATTTCTTGGAAATGAAGACTTTTGAGGATGTTTACAGAAACATTTTTCTTATTTTTAGCTATAGAAAAATGAGCTAACATTTGTTCCATCTACGAGGTGGTGATCATTTAATTCATGGACTGATGCAAGATTTTACGTTTACCACAAAAACTTTCCATAACGCTGCTGGAGGTGTTATCCCTGATCATTACTGAGCAAGCTCTGTTTGTGCATGCCAGTACTTATCAAGCTAGTGTTGAGTGAAGACAGTTTTTTTTAGCTGTGTGTCACTGACGATTGTTTTGAAGCAAGTTTCATGTCAGACATACAGATTTAACAGTGATATGTGATTTATTATTGTGTCAGACAGGGCTTAAATGCATTAGAAACAGTTAAAGAGATGAATGAAGCATATGGTAATGAGTGTCTTGGTAGGATGGCCATATTCCAGTGTGAGGTGGTTTCTCCATCAATACAATCCCAGGCCCCATTTGCTAATATTGTGCAGGCAGTGATCACTACCATAGGTGCAGAGGTTCTGCCACATCCTCCTTATTCATTGGACTTAATCCCATGTGATTTCTTCCTGTTTCTATATCTGAAAGACAAGCATTTCACATCCGGCACAATGATGCTCGCAGAGCCACAATGGAAGAACTTTGCAGTCTTTTGAAAAATGGCTTGCAAGAAGCATTTAATATGTGTCGGTACAACAGCGGAAAAAGTGTGTAAATTCCAAGGGAGAGTATTTTGAGAAGGAAAAATCCACAGAAGATTCAGATGATTACAATTAAGATAAGATCTTGCAACAGTCTGTAAATTAAATGATCACCTCTTGTAATTTTGAAACACCCTGTAGATAAGGATAATTTAGAAAGAGTGATTTTTATTTTATGAATGAAGAGGCAATTGAAATTAGTACAACAATTAAATTAAATAAAAAATATCAAATTTAGCAAACGTGTTTGTTAACACAATTAATTTAAGCCTTGAAAGTAATGTAATACACTTGTACATGTACACTCAATTTAAATCTTTGCAAATGCTTCATTATTTTACCTTCTTTCGTATAGCATTTTGCTGTAGAGGATCATTTTCACTGGGGAGAGGTGATTCATACCACTTTAATATAATTTCTTCTGCTAATATATCAGCTTCATAAAGATAGTGCAAGATTTTCAGAAGGGCTGGAGTGAGATGGGTATGATCAATAGTGAACTCCTGAAAAATGGAAACTATACTGATCATCAACTGGCAACATACAAGTAAATCTGCTATTTTAATATGTTTTATTTTTTATGTGATTTATTAAAAATGATAGCTAACAATTAATTGAAGGAATGCTGTAAGGAAAAATATTACGGAATAAATATTGTGAAATACAAGGATGGTTCAACAGAAACTGCCTGGCTGATTACATAATATCTATTGAACTCATCTGAAGCCACTGTTCACATTCACACATGCTACTGCATCACCAAGTGCAGATTACCTTTCTTGAAGAATTCTGAAGGCTGTTAATTTCACTTGAGCATGTGATTGAGTGTCCCTTGAATGGTACAAAGATGTGGAAGTTTCAGAGGGAAGACAAATCTGGACTGTACACTGGATGTGCTGCTCCCTCCCAATGCACAAGTTACAACTTAGTCTTGATGGTGTTTGCTATGTCAAGACATGCATTTTCATGCAGGAGGATGATTCTATGATTTAGATTCCTTAGATGTTTATTTTTAGTGGCTATACACTGGTATTCTTTGAAGTTCAATTTCAGTAGTAGAGGTTCTTGGTAATTAGACAAAAATGTCAGTATAACCCTGCCAGTAGATGCTTTATCTGTGAAATTTTTGCACATGGGTGCACAAAAAACAAGGATCAAGTATCTGCTAATATTTCCACTGCATGTGTGTGGTTCTTGGTTTGGTTTATAATGGCGATACCAGGTTTCATCATCAGCAGGAATCATGAAAAACACATGGACACAAATATAAATACCTACTATAACACCTTCAGTGAGGATCAAATATATAATAATTCCACTTCAAATTCTACATTATGCACTGCAGCTTCTGATAAAAGAGACACTCAAACAGGCATTTTTAAAGTTTTTCCACTTCTGAAATTTAATTTATTCTAGTCAGTCTTCTGTACTTTCTTCACATTTTTAATTTTTTATTTCCCAAATTTAGCATTTCTGTTGTTGATAAATTTTGTGCTGGCTGACAGAGGCAAACCATTTCAGTTATCTTCTTAAATTCCCATTTCTATGTATGGTTGGCATTTGCAAGAATTTACCATGCATAGAGATAGTGGCCCAACATTGTGTATGTTATTCGTAATAAATGGCTCAAGGAGAAATTCAAGATATAATCCTTAAAACAGGAGGAAAAATAGTAAAAAAAAAAAATAATGTTTAGTATCTTAAAGAGAGAAACAGTACCTAAATTAGAATAAATTCATGAAAAATGGAAATAAAGAGTTTCAGTGATTGGTATAAAATTACAGATTTGAGAATACTGATAAAAATTCCAGTAATTATAAATTTAGTTGTGTAAAGTCATATAATAATAATAAAACATTTTGCGAAAACTAATGCTATTTTCCTTACCTCTAATGCCACTAAACAGTCCATTTGTGACTCGTGACTTTTAATGTAATTTCTTATTAAAGGTGATAGGTGCTTTAAAATAGCTTTCAAGTTTGCAAAGTATTCTTGAGGTAATGTCTTTTGAGATTTATGATGAGGTAGCTCCATAATAGCCTTTATCACCAACATGTTTACTTCCTTCATGGTGACATTATATGCATATCTATAAAAATAAAATAATAATTATTTTCTACATGGTCATGATGTATGAAGAAGAGCAGTTACATCCACTGTATGCTGACTGGGAGGGCAAAACTGAGAAGGATGTAACAAACAAATTTAGATCTGGTTGAATGAAGTGGACACAAAGTAATGGAATGTTGTGTGACAGATGATTGCTGGTGAAACTTAAAGGCAGGTTTTATTGATTGATGGCAAGGTCAGCATATGATGCAGAGTAGGCATCAGCAACCCCAGGTGGCATGTGGGAAAATTTTCTGCAGCATCCTGGTGGTATGATACTTATTCGAAATTCTTATTTCTATGATCTTCATTTCTTTAATCTTCATATATGCTGCTTCAACAGATGTATGTTCATATTCTTGTCCAGTGGCATGCATGAAAATTTTTATAGTTGTAATTAACAAAAATAACATTCATACGAAAAAAGGTGACTTCTAATGTAGAGTACAGAGCAAAAAAAGACAGGACCAAAGGATATATATATATATATATATATATATATATATATATATATATAAAAAAAAGAAAAAAAAAAGAAAAAAAAAGAACAGAATATGAAATGAATATAATACTTTGAACAATGCAGGTAGAAAAACACCTGCAACGAAAATTACTGCAGCGGATGTGGAGATCAGAAAATTTTTGGTGTAGTGTTACAGAGATAATGGCAAGAATAAGGTTTCTTATTCTTGCCATTAACCATCATGTGTAATGATTAAGTTGCTTTAATGAAAATGTTACAAGTTAACTGAGTAAATCTCAACAGAAACACTTAAATGTTTAGAAATGTTTTGAGATTTCACTGTTTCTCATCAGCTGGCCCATTATAATTAGCCATTCTCAGCTATTTAATAACAAGAAATAAGGTTGCTTATTTCCAAATAGCTGAGAAGGTTTCGAGGATATAATTATTTAGAAATGTAAAATTTCAACAAATATCTTCAATATGAAACTAGGCCTGCAGCAAAATAACCATAATGGCAAGAACAAAATAAAACATAACAGAACAGAACAGAACTGAAGCGAAAAGAGTAACAGCAAAAGAGTAGAAAAAAGTAACAGCAAAATAACTATAATTTCAAGAACAGAACAGCAAATTAAAATGTAAATAATTAATTTTATTTTTGACTGTTGCAACTCCATAAACTAGAAAGAAGACAATCTTTTTTCAGCACACAAATGCAAACTTCTCTTCTTGGGATGACAATTTAAAGTAATTATGTACTCATCATTTTAAAAATACTGCATTAAATTTCCATAAAACTAATAAATGCTGGGAATTTTAAATGCGATAAAAGGTCTATTTGCGCAATAAATCCTTAGAATAAGATAACTGCTAATATCTAAGACATTTATAACTTACTTTGAGGAATTGATTTCCAAAATAAGATTTTCACATTTAACCTTTTCTTCTACGCCTCTTAGTAAGCTGTCCAACACTTCACTGTGAAACACTGTAAATTAAATGTTTTGCATTTAATAAGTAAAATAAATAAGAAACTTATGCATGAATAATATTTTCAATGTTGCCATGAGAAAATTAACAGTAACGTTATTTTACTCACATGACTGTTATTACTCACATAAAAAGTGTCAGAAACTGTATGAGAATAACATCATAAAAATACTGTATTTAATTCTAACGTTTCTCAATAAAAATAATTAACAACAACCGGGAAAATATTTATATATATAAAAAAACTAGTTTTTGATATTAATTAATTAATAATTAATTAAAATCAGTTTTTATTTATTTTATTTTATTTTTTTGTATGGGAATTTCAGATAAATACAGTTAACTGAATTTACTAAATTTTTTGTTATTTTTCAAAGCTACAAATACCCAATTGATGTTGGAAAGATCGATTACTTTCTCTCATGTCTAACTTAAAATCATATATGAAGTCAGTTGTCTTCAAGGATCATCACATGGTGCAACTGTAGTCATATGTTAAACAATGACAAAATCCAGAACATAAAGGACTGTCTTTGCACAAAAAAAAAAAAAAAAAGACAAAGATTTATTGCACACAGTGCTGGTATTATAATCTTCAGCTTAACAGGAAAAATTTTATTGCTTCCAGTTGTCTACCTCTTTAAAATCCAACATCCATTTTGAAAGAAACAGTTCTATATTAATTGATTTGTGTGTGCATTTTTCTGATGAAATGTAAGGTAACTGTTACACTCACACCTTTGAGTCCCACTTGTAGGTCAAGTGCATTGACTTTCAACAAAGTTTGGTTGTTCTGTGACAACCAAATCCTCTGCTTTCATGCTGGTGTGACTGTTAGTAACTCTAAGTACACCCAATCCCACGTTAGAGTTGCCACTTTTTTCAAAATTTCTAATCTGGAGATGATGAAGAAGATGGGGCAGGTATTGAAAGCAGCGAAATTTTTCACATAAAATACTCATTTTTTTAAAATTACTTTATGACCAAAAATTTAACTAAAAGGACCTAAACTATAACTACTTGTATAGGTTTTCTGATTTCCAGTTTAGGACATCATCAGCACCATGGTTTAAAATTGGGTTGTCGAATGGGTAATCACGGCACACAGAAATAAAAACACATATAATACAATTTTCTAAGAACACCCAATACCAGAAGTTTCATTAAATTTATTTATTTTTACTATTTAAAGCTAAATTCAAATTTTAACTTGTACCTTCTTACCCAATGTGTTTTTTATAATAAAAAAATATATAATTCTACAACTTAGTGTATTTTTTAAAAATTATTTCTGAAAATATACTTGTAAAAAATTGTGATGGTTGATCTCACACTCCTGTTTATTTTTAAAGTAGCTGCTACAGTGGGGAAAGGTTGTCAGCTCTTGACATCTAATTGCCCCTGGTTTAAAACATCATAACTATTAAATAGCTTTGCAAGATAAAGACATTCTAAAAAGGCACATAATAACATACATTAATATCATATTTGCCTCAAAATGCAATAGAAGGTTTATTTATTTTTTCCCTACCATTCTATGACTCGGAGAAATTATGGCAAAATCCAGAGCCTAAACATGCTTAAATCTGAAGCCTGCAGATTCGACCTGAAGAGATGGCAATTCTATCCAAGTGAAAGGTCTTAAAAATACCAGAATGATGGTGGTTGTCCAATGTAAGTGTGAAACAGGTTGGTGTCCATTCCATACAAAGAAATAGGTGACACTATGTCATACAGTGCTAGAAAGGCAGGCTTTTGCTGCACTAGTAGGTAAAAAAAAAGTTACAAAAATATTATACTATGTGGTTTCTTCCATTCCCATAACTACTGATCTAGCTGGCCTTTGAATTTCCTCAAACCATTAGCCTCAGCTAGCTACCAAGGTAACTTATTCCAATTATTAGCAACTCACTAGCAAAAGGAAAACTTCCTATAATCGTCAATAACTCTTCCACCTTAGTTTAAATATATATCTCCTAGTTCTTCTCAACTCCTTCATTTATTTTACTATCCCCTCTCACAGCCTCATATGAAATATGTCTCCGGATACTAAAATATAATGAATATATTTTAAAATATATTCATTATATTATATTAAATATAAACATTATATTTATTAAATTATTCTGCATTTCACTACTAACCAATATGTTGAACTGCCAGAAAATAAAAATAAAATAAATAAATAATCTCAGAACTTCAAACATGAACTGTAAGCATAAATTCTATCAAACATTATACCTCACAGCTGGTGGTAAAGCCTACAAAAACAAAATCACAGGGACAAAAGATGGCACTACTTACCTTCTTTAAGAAAAATTATCCTTCGTTATAGTATCATAATCACTGCATAGAAAATATTACACTCTGATAATAAATAACAGAAATATTAAACCTAGACTGAACACTATTATTCTATGAGACTATGCACTTTGGGTGCAAATGCCCTTTATGTTCTTTTGTTGACATGAAATCTAGGGTTCATTCTAAAAATTTGTCTAATTTTGATTTTCCAAAGACCTACTACAAAATTATTACTAAAAAAAGGCAAAACTACAATTTAAATTATATACAAAGTATAAATTTATCATCAACGCATTATAAATTTACATTTGGTGTCATCAACTGCAGGAGAGAGCCGTTCTTCAAGTTCTTCACTTGCCAGAGAACCGATACTGCTAAGTTCATCATCCTCTTCTTCGGATACTACTGAATGTCCCCAGATATCTTGTTGAATATCATCATCTTCTTCATCACTACCAGACTGAGTGGCACACAAATACCCATGACCTTCAGTACCAATTACCTGATGATCGCATGCTAATAATGTAAAAAAAAATTATGATTAATATCTATCAATAACAATTACAGCAAATTCCATATTTGCATTTTTCTGGTGACCACTGAAAAAATTCTTGGAAATTAAAACAAAGTTGATCTTTCACTGTAATACACTGAAAATAATCAGAGCTTAAAAACCTTTTTTAAAAAAGTTAAATCACTTATAACTGTGCATTACAACTGTACATTTTCAGATTTTAAAGTAAAATACAGAAAACAAAACTGCATGCAAAGTGTAATTAGTCTGCGAAAAAAAAAAAAAAAAATGCCGAGCACACACAGCTGAAGTTAAGTGAAACTTCTTTAGAATCTTTTGAAACATTTATTACTCGACTGCACACTGTAATTTCTTCCTGCTGTCGAAATAGCTTAGCTCTTTCCTTTGTACTCAATGGTTGCATTGCACATATACATACTCTATACACTTACAATGCTCACAATTAGTTATTGGCATGTTGAATTATACATTTTTTATGAAATATTCTAGAGAATAAAAGAAATATTTTGGTTTTTAAATTTTTAAAATTGGACTGCTAGAAGTTGAGATATAGTGATTTAAAATGTAAAACGTGACATGTGTGCGAGTTACACCGTGCCTGTGTGCTGTAAGAGTACTGATTGTGTCATGCATTGCTGCTATGTATAGTGCTCATGCCTGGTATGGAGTGGTACAATGGTGGGGGAGGTGATGAATCATTTTGTGTCGCATTTTCTTGATGATTTTTGTCAATCCATGAATGCAAGTTACTCCCATGTGAAAACTGCCTGGGGCATGCCTAAAGAAGTTTTACTTCTAAAAGGAAAATGTACACTTACTATACAAAGTTAGGAGGCCTAATATATCCTTTTTAAGTGTGGCCTGCACAGTTAATGCAATGGTCTTATCACTCACAAAAGAACAAAATTTGCCTTCACGAATTGCCCTGTATTGCACTAGCTGCAACAGATGACAATACAAAAAGATTACTCTGCTATTTACTTAAAACATTTGCTTGAAAGTAGTGCATTACCAGGACAACTCATTGTGAAGGCAGAGGTTGTCTGCCTATGTATGACTATTTTAGACAGTTAAATCCTGCTGGTCGCAAACACACACGAAAGGAGAAGTCAGTCTTTTTAGCTTCACGTAATAATAAGGTAAGAGATGTTTACAAGATGTAAGGTCAAAAAGTCCAAAGACAGACAGATAACAACCATATTTAGCAGTCTTGTGGCTTCAATCACAGTGAACTCAAATGCATGTACTAATGTACCCTCACATTTGTCCACTTGGGTTTAGCAGCCTTCGGCTATTTTATAATTTTGAAAAGCTTTAAAACACTTAATTTTCAATTGCGTTTTGCAAAGCAATAAAAGTACAGTAACACAAAACAACAGGTTCAACCTCCATACAGTTCAACTAACTTTTATTATACATGGATTATGGACAGTGGTTCCAAGATGATGAAACAAATATGCATGTGTACAAGGTTGCGAGAATGTCACTAGCTATTTCAGTTAACAAACGCAAGTATTACCCACTAGCAGAAATTTTAATACACACAAAATAAGCATAAACAGTGGGGAAACTTGATTTTTCAAAGGTTCATCTAAAAGGAAAATTACACAAAAACAAATAGGACCAAAATAAGTTTCCCAATCGTAAATATCGGTAAAATGTATATAGGGGGTTTCACTGTATTTCAAAATATGAATTATTAAATTTTTGTATAATCTGTAATATTTTGTAGTATTTAGCAAATACTGTAAATATTTAACAGTTATAATTTTACCTTCTGATTTAATGTGTCCATGAAATAACCATTATCAGAAAGGAGTTTATAAGCGCCAAAAAATGTCTATATATCAAGTAAGAGTGAGTGGATTTAAAGTGGCTTTACTACAGTTATTCTCCAAGAATGTGTTTCTATATGTTCTTGATCTTTTTTGAAATTTCCTTTTTCAAAATGGAAACACTGTTTTCTTCCTCAACTCTCCTTTTTTTTTTGTCTACAACGTATACTGTTTACTACTTGCAATACATCATTAATCCAAACATCTCATCCATATGGATAAAAACAAATTAATTAATTCATTCATATTCAGTAATTCAGTATTCAATAATATAATAGCGTAGCTTAATTTAATTTATTATAAATTAAATTAAGCTATGCTATTATATTGTGTCAGTTATAAATGGTACTTTAAGAGATCTACAATTTTCGAATTGTATTCAATAATTAATTTCATATTCATTTAGCTTTCAAATTAATAAGGCTAGTGAGAACCTCATGGTAACTGACAGTTGAATTATTAATTATATTGGAAATTGAAGTTTCTAACCTTAGCTACTTGCACATCAAGCAATAAATGCAAAACAAAATAACCATTCAATATATCTTAAGTTTCAGGAATGAGAGGCTGGGTTACTTACTCTACTACTCTACACTTCTGGAAACTACTCCCTTTCGAGTGAGCTAAAATTAGTAATTGGTCTATAATTCCTTTGCTGGTCTTAATAAGCTTAGTTTCCCTCTTCATTTGAGAATATGTTTTGTGTTTTTAATTTATGGTAACTATGACCTTTTATGCTATCCATGAGAGTCCTACATGAGGATTTGCAACCTTTCTCAGTTGTAAATCACTGCCCTATGTTTTAAGCATGCCCTGAAGGAGTTTTTCCCAACCCATTCCATGACAATTAAAATATTTCATTGTATCTGTTTTGTTTTGATTTTAACCAAACATACTGATCTCTGCCTGTTGGTCCAAATCAAGCTGAGTCCTGTTTTGGATGGAGGTCTTTGGTGTCGGGCAATGTCATGAGAGCAGAGTGCTGATCTATTATAACTGGTTGTTTGAGAGCAGTCTATTGGCACACCTCACCAGCCTTCCTGGATATATTCTGGGAAGTGTTGGGCTGATTAATGGGGAGGCTTGATTTCTAGCGAGCCCAGTTTTTGGATCCTTATTGAGATACCATAGACAGGTCATTCAGGGAAGAGAACTAATTCAGGGGTGAACTAAAACGCTGGAAAATTCCCACATAAACTAAATATACACATGCACAAATTTTAAATTTTGTATCTTTTACCATTATTATTACATTAGTGAAAAAATGCTGGTGAAAAAAGATATAAATTTATTATGTTTGTTCTTGATTTGGGAATTTTTTAACACATTGACTGTTTTGGTCATAGTGCTCTTTCATGTGGTTATCATGTATTATGTCTGTACAAATGGGTGTCACAGGCCAATTTACATGTTGTAGGAGGTTGAAAATTCCAAAGTTACTGTATTTGAACCTCATAAAGAACTCTACAAAGAAACTGGAAACATAGATAGTACCTTTGAGTCAAAGTTCTTGAAATTGATTTCTGCCTCCACTGCATCAAGCTCCTAGAGTCTATTTCCTCTGCATCTAGTCATCATCGGCAAATCATACCCTATCTTCCCTAGCATGTCACACCTCAAATATTGTCTTTTTTAGATTACTATTACATTAAGTTAATTACATTAGGAAATAGTTTGACACTGGAACACCACATCTTTCAGCAATTATGCACTTTATTTTTAGGAGTTCTCCACAATGTTATCTTTCAAAAATCCAGAAAGGGCTATATTCCAATTCTGCCAAATTTTTGAGGATCAATTATAATTTAATTTCTACTGCAGTTTTTAATATTACATAAAATTAGTATAAAATCTTTTAATATATAGTATAACATGTAATATTATACCTTTAACTTCTTTATTTTCAGTTACATCATCTTCAAAGCCATCATCATCATCCTCGCTTGGTGGGTCGGCTTGCAACCTTGTGTGCTCTTTAAGAGTGACATGTGGACCAACTATTACCTGTGATGAAATATAAATAAACATTTACTTTGCATGAGGTTTTAAAAATATAATATAGTGATTACAGTTTATTTAAACAAAAGTTATGTAATTAAATAAAAGTAACTTTTCTCAAAACATGTCATCTGCCTTTGTTCTTTTAAAATTTATTAGTTTGTATCTTGTTGCAGTATCGTGGCTTTACTTTATTTTTAATGGCAAGCAACATTTTTATTTTGAAATTAAGCATAAAATATGTTCCTTAAACATTGTGAGAAATATTGTCAGAATATACAAATTAATTCTATATAATATCGGTGTAGATACACCATGGTTTACCCATAAATTTAACTGATACATAGTGTAAAGCATCATTTAATTTTATCTCATATTGTGGCTGCCTTCACAATGAGATACTAGGTATTGCACTACTTCAAATAAATAATGCTCCTCTAGTAGAGGAGACTACTGTTATTTATTCTCAGTGGGCACCACTTTGACCTACTTGATTTTATTATTACTCCTTTGGCTAACAGGCACATTTTCAGTTCACAGGCATCTTCAATGATGACATTATCCTAAAGTAGTCTCCTCTACTAGAGGAGGATTATTTATTCAAAGTAGTGCAATACCTGGTATCTCATTGTGAAGGTAGCCACAATATGAGATAAAATTAAATGATGCTTTTACACTACGTATGTAGTTAAATTTATGGACAAACTATGGTGCATCTACACCAATATTATATAATTAATTTAAACTCATATCATATTATGCCTTGTGCATTTAATCTTCAAATTAATTCTATACATAGGAAGTAGAAATTACTGAGTAAAAGACATTTAACTCTATATAAGTTGTGAGCTTAAATTGTTAGTTCACATACTGAATAAACTAGCAATTTTAGTTCACAACTTAAGTGGAGTTCAGCATCTTTTACTAAGTAACTTTACTGAATTATAAAACATGTTTTGGTTATTAAAGCTGAGTTCTGGGCTTCAGTTGCTAAACAGCACAGTGAGCTGTAATCATTAATAGCAAGCCCCATTAATATAAATTACAAGGGAGAAAACATTTTAAAAATATTTATAAGAATAATAAAATTAAAAAAAAAAAGGATTTAAAGTAAGTTCTTACTCCAGAACCAAGCACACAACCTTGGCCCACTTTAACACCTGATTTTATTATTACTCCTTCAGCTAACAGGCACATTTTCAGTTCACAGGCATCTTCAATGATGACATTATCCCAAAGATAGGCTCCTTCAATATGAATATTACTACCTGAAAAGTAAAATAAACATTATTTACATAAAATAAATTTATCATGCATTAAAGTATATATTAACATTAATAATACAGTAGAATCTCATTAATACAAACTTCTTGCTTATACAAAGCACATAACGTTCCCCTGCTAAAGGATAGGCTTTTCTATACATATGTTCATTTGTTACAAAATTCATAAATGTGAGAAATAAATTACAATATTTTGTTTGGTTAATACAAAGTTGTATATCCTAAAAAGTTAGTTTAATTAATTGATATATCCTAAATAATTAGTTTAATTCATTGATTTGTTTGTTATTTGGTTTTTAGGAGCATTAGCAACTAAGGCCATATTGCTCCAGGGATATGCGGTGGTCATTCCCTGACCTTTCCCCATCCTCCATATATGGTGGTGATGGGCTCGAACCCCGGTCTAATCAAGAAGCGTGTGCTACGCACTGCTGCTCCTGCTCACCTGGCTATGGAGGCACTTAATTCATTGGTATATCCTAAATAATTAGTTTAATTCATTTACATATAAAATGCCTGATGTTTAAGGAGAGCCTTGCAATCATGGAAAATTAAGTAAACAATGAATCACCATTCAGATATACTGTAAAGCAGACAGCAGTACAAAGGTACATCCACTTGTGACTGGGAAATAAATTTTTTTAAAGCCAAGATATCTAAAAATAAATAACCAACTTCTGTATGATCAAAGGCAATGGAGGCACTTGATTATGGTCAAAATTTTTCAGTCTTGATTAATAAGAGGAAAAGGAACATTTTGATGATTTCAGATTGCTGCACAGCACATTCTGCTGAGAGATAAAGAGACACTTAAGATGAAGAACATACCTCTTGATATCACAGGTTTTAATTGGATAAGACATTATTTATAACCAAGAGCATATAAATCCTGCCTGATGAAATACTTGATTCATAACATATCTGATCAGGGAACAACTTGAAACTAAAATGGAATGTCTTGCATGCTATTCATAATGTTTTTACTGCTTGGGAGAGCATTTCATTAAGTGTAGTGCTCAACTGCTTCACAAATAGTGGTTTTGGCAAGAATATCATTGAAAATAAACATGGTTAAGCAAATAAATGTGAAAGCAAAATTGCAGAATGAGAGACTTTGAGAGAGCATATGGATTTTTATTTTATTAAAAAATTTGAAGAGTTTGAAGAGGATGATGATGTTGCTACTACAGCAATGCCAACACCAGAAAAGCTGTTGACCACCAAGCAAAATAAAGTTTCTACTTTCTGAGAAAGATCCCCAAAATGCATTGAGCATACCAGAGAATGAATATTGCAGTAATGTTGATAAAGAAACATCTGTTACATTAGATAATGTCTGTACTGTAGTTGCACAAAAGACAAACTATGCAAATGAAATTGGAACCTTTCTTTAAATCTGATTAATTTATTAAAGAGTTAAGTAGTTTCGTGTTTCCTTTAATATTAATACTGTGAATCTGCTTTTACTAGTTTGTGATACCGATTATATTTTTAATATCAATTATGTTGTTTATTTCCTCGTAGTTTATCATAGGTTTATGAATAAAAGAAAATCTAAACAAAATATTCTTATTATTCGTTAAACAAAGCTTAAGTTAAGTTATGTGTACCAAAGAAGACCGGCAAGTTTTTGGATCTTATTACAAAATTCAAAAATAAGTTCCCTGAACTTTGCATTAGCAAGGTTCTACTATAGTTTTAATTAATCTCTGAATAGTGTATGCAGAGTCATTGGAAAGTCCGTCTTTTATGGTTGCATATTTTTTCCTGTGCAAAAGATATGTGCACAGGATGGCAAGAAACTAAAACTTAACAGTTCAACATTTTACAAATTCTCTTTCATCATTATACAAATTTGTATGGATAATTTCATAAGATATAATAAACACTACTTATTGCGATCACTTCAGGGCACAGCTTAACTGATAATAATAACCGATGAAATAAGAATACAGCTGTTCAGCATTGTTTATTGATGCAGAGCTGAAATGTGCACAATAAAAGGTGGAATGGACAGAAAGTAAACATTACAATCAAGCAATATAAAATACTTTCATTTTACTCTCCACTGTTTCTTCAAGAAAGTCATAAATAAAAATTAAGCTGTTATAATGTTTCTGGAAATCCATACAAACCTTTGAAGTAAATAAAGAAAATATTAAAATTATGAATTAGAAAAGGTTAATGCTCTACTGTAAAAGAGTCAGATAGGAGTAGAGATACAGTCCCTTTTTTTAAATGGAGTAGCAACACTGACAACCATATGAACTGTACAAGGCAACAGCACTAAGATATGCGATCTATCAGAGTTTGAAAACAAATCGTGATGTTACATAATCACTTCTATTGCACATGCATAAACTACAGTAAGGCAAAAAAAAGTGATTACAATAAATGTCATTTTATCTATGTATCAGTACACATCTGATCAGGCTGGTTGGTTATTAGAAGTTTTATGGCAAATCAGCATCTTCATAAAAGTGATAACATTATGTGAATGATAGCATTATCCATGATCACAATGAGTGGCATACACTATATTAAATTTTAAGACACTTAAGTTCATTTTCAAAAAAAGTATGTCAATCACTTTAAAATGTTAAAATTTTAAATTTCTAAAACAAAATTATTGAAAAATTCAAAATATATTTAATCTGCAGCGTTCATTTTGTAAGAGCTGGAGTGGTAGAGCCATAAAAAATAAGTCAGCAACACTAGTCTCATGTTTGGCTTCAATTTTTTAGGGGTGCATCAAGCATGTTGCTCTTTTAGAATTGTTTATGTACTGCTTGTTTATATCACTAGACCTTGTCAACAGTTGCCAAATGAACAGTTTTTGGCTATATACAGAAGCACACCAAAGGAAAAACTAAAATATCTACTCCACTGACATCCACTTCTTGTTATGCTCTAACAAAGACAGGATGTGTTATTAACAATGGTTAATTTTTTGAAAACCACACTGGTGAAAAACCTTTTGGAATGTGCATTTGACCAGGTAGCAAAATTTCAAATGGAAGTTGCTTTGTTTCTAGTAACAAAGCAACCATATTAGTGCTAAATATTGTGGAATGTGTAAATAAAATTTGCATAACCATTTATATTAATGTTGCAATTTATGAGGGGAGTGCAACTGACCTTGTTATTGATCTTGGTGCACCCGCTTAAAGATTAATTAGGAATTAAAACAGATATCTATAGGATAGACTAAACATTGTCTATTTTTATACTTCACCTATCCAAAGGTTGCTATAGCTTGGAAACTAAAATACAACCACACTAATAATTTTGTATATCCTAAAATGGTCAGTGCATTTTCATATATTTAAAAATATTCCTTCAAGTTACTTTTTATGTTTAAATTGTTATTTTATCAGAATGACAATATACATGATTGTCTTCAAATAAAATTTGTACACTTCACCACATTATATTTTCAATCAAGGGATCATTCTGCTCTCATAAAGACCGAGACTAAATACTTAATGTTAAGGCTTTAGCTAAAAGACAAATACTGCTATCCACAGTTCCACCTAAGTTATTAACATCTTTTTAAGTTTTTATTTCATTTTCTTTTTTTTTGTTTTTTATTAAAGATGTTTTATTTGATTTCATCTACTGCTTTCATCTGATTTCAACCCCAGCAATCCTATAGTATTATATTTATATAAGAATAAGAGAAATTTAACTCAATATTGTCTGTAGAAACACTCTCCAAAATTTAAATGAATATAAAACTATATCAAATGAATTCTCACACCCAAAGAAACAATGATTCGACGCACTTGAAATTGATGATCAAGGCGCCCCAACCCGACCCCAAAATACATCAAACCACCAACAAGCAACTATGAGTGAAAGAAGACGTTATGTCCACTAATAAAATCAAGCAAAAAATTATTACAGCAATGATATAAAATAATTTAAAGTTTACTTTCCTTCCTTTTATTTCCTATTATTTTATATCATCACCATAATCATTTTTGCTTGATTTTATTAATGGACATAATGTCTTCTTTCACACACAGTTGCTTGTTGGTGGGTTGATGTATTTTGGGTGCCTTGGTCATCGATTCCAGGTGTGTCAAATCATTAATGTTTCTTTGGGTGTGAGAATTCGTTTGATATAGTTTTATATTCATTTAAATTTTGTAGAGTTGTATAGAAGTGTTCTACAGACAATACTGAGGTGAATTTTTCTTATTCTTATATAAATTGATATATAACATAGAACTTATTGAGCCCCATAGCTCTGCTTTTTACTAATTATAGTATTATACATAATTTATTTTAGCATCAGCATGGACATATTAAATGCTGTTTATGGCATATGTTATACAGGCAACTGCACTTGTAATTTTATTATAATCTAGAATGCTGCACATTCAGTGTATGCCACGAAGAGCTGAGAGATTCGGGTAATACTTTAAATGTATTTTAAAAATTTCAGTAATGTGAGAATAATCTATTGAGAGCATCACTGTTTGTTTGGTCACATTGTTTTAGTTCCTATACATCAATTCACATGGTCTTTATCATGTGTTATACCAATAACAGTATGTTCATGAGCCAACTGAGTCCAGAATAACCCAGAGAAAACCCAACTCCCTCTGCCTGAGATAGCTAATTTCAGCTCTGATTGTAAAGGTATTTAAGATTACCCAAAGTCTGTGATGGGAAATTATGCTCCGAACAGTTAGTGACCCCATTATACTGTCACAGCGGATATGTGCACTGCAATGAAAAAGAAGAGGTTGAGAGCCACTGGTCCAGAATAATAATTTAAACTTTTTTTTTTTGATTCATACATTGGAAAAAAAAAATTAGAACAGTTACTGTGGATTACAATCATATATAAAACATTCTTGTCCCATTAACAGAGCATTTAGGAAATACTCAAGAAAAACAGTTTAAATATGGGGGACTTCTACTAGAATACTGTATTTGAAGAGCAATATACGAACTTACCTATGCTACAGTTATTTCCTATAACAGAATTCTTAATATGAGTATCAGAGCCTATTTTTGTCCCCTCTCCAACAATAACGTTTTCTTCAAGAATACATCGACTGCAAAGAGATCATAAATTCTGAATATTAATCTCACAGTGTTCCAATAAAATGGAAAAGCATAAATGATATAAGTTAAATCATATTGGATAATGAAGCTACATACGATTAAAATAATTTGTTTTGGAAAATACTGGATTTTTTCTTGTGAAAAAACACTTCCTTTTTTGGAGGGAAGGATCACAGTTTATTGGGCAAGTTGTCATTATTTAAAATTTAACACAAACACTGAGATGGTTTGATAATATAAAAAATGTATAGAAAATAAGAGTCACAAGTTTGACTACTTATTGGCAGCTTTCATGTTTTTAGCTTTATAACGACAGTTTAAACATTAACATTAAAATTTTTAATTTTGTTTTGCAATAATAAAGCATGTTTACATTTTTTGTGCATTGCATTAAATAACGTGCAACCATATTTCATATTTTCTTCTTATAAAAGAATTTTTTTTTATCGTTCAGTAATGCTACTTAAAAGCATAATGCTGATCTCATTAGCTTAAGGAAGTAAAATAACAAAATTCACATGAATATTTTCATTCTATTAGAAAATCAAGCCTTTAGTCATGCTTTTTTATGATAATCCAAAGCATGAAAGATTAATGGCCTCTAGAGTAGTCTTAATATTAATGGAGCTGTTGTTGTTGTTGATATGGAAGTTTGATGGCGCATAAGCTACTTTGGCTATAATGCGCCTATTCATTTATAATAAAAAGAAATGATAAAGTTTCATAAATTCAGAATTGATTAAAAAGTCCAGTTTGCTTTAAGAAGTTGAAAAATTGGGAAATATCTGCGTCATCTCCAATGAGATTCTCTAAAGTTATTGGTCTCCGAAGATTAATCAGTGATAGTAGGGTTGAAGTTCTGTCTTGTTCATAGTAAGGGCAGTCAATGAGAATGTGTTTAATACTCAGATTTATATTACAAAGTGGACACTGTGGCGGGTTATTATTATTAATGGAGCATGCAAAATTTTAAAAAAAGAACTTAACATTAGGTTTAAATGGATGAAGAGGAAGAAAAGTTAGTAAACTGATTTGAAAGTTTGATGTGCTATATGTTGCAATTGTTTGGTAGGTCTATGTTTGTTTCAATGAGATAATGCCCATGCCATACTACCAATGTTGTTTGAGAATGGCTCGTGAACATGAATGTACAAATAAGAGCCTTTATTTGTACACTAGGGAACACCAAAGGATGAACTGGAATGTCAGGGGAGGACCAACCCAACATATGCCACACTAGTCATTGTTCTGCAGGAGGACTATACCCACTGCAGTCCACTGTTCGTTGGTTGAAAGGCTACTATGGAGGGTAGTGTGTTGCAGTAGCCGGGGGGGGAAACACTACTGAAGTGAGTGGCAATGATGTCAATTTAAAATTTTCATGTGTCTGGATACCTCTGGGAGAGTAGTGTGGATTCTGAGATAATCCTTTTGGACTGGAGAAATGCTAATGTCCTCCCAATCCATAAAGGAAACTAAGCAGGTGAGGAGCAACTACAGACTGGTAAGTTTGTGTTTTGTGGTATGCTAAATCATGGAGCCTGTGATTAAGTAACATGATCACTCTGGTTCATTACTATGAAGAGGTCTTAAAATATAATTTAAGTTAAATATAATTTATAATTTTTAATAATGATTATGAAACATACCCAGCAAGTACAACATCTTTGTGCTTGTAGATGTTATGCCTGTGATAAGTGTATTTTACTCCATTTGTTGGTAATATGTCTGGAACAATTGGATAAGTCCACCTTCTAATAATGTCTTGGCTAAAAATAAACAAACAGACAAATAAATAAATATTTATTTATGAACAAAAATGAACAGAAATTGTGAGATGTTCAATTGTTATTTGTTTCTTCCTGTAACAGCCACATCAATGTGTTTCACTTAAAAATATAACTCCTCCACCTTCCCCCAATTCTCTACAACTGTTTTCAGGAATGGTGGCAGTGGTAATTTTCACACCAGGTCATTTCTGCTACACAAAGGTTACTGGTTTTCAACAAAAATTTGAGATCAAATCACTGTAAAGAAAACATGATACTAGAGTTGGGTAATAGTAATAGTACGAGTATTTGCTGTATAGTGCAAAGGAAGCCACAGGGGCTTTTGCTCCACTAGCAAAAAAAAAAAAAAAAACTGCTTCCAAGTAGATAAT
The DNA here is from genome assembly GCF_048544385.1 of Mastigoproctus giganteus. Taxonomy (NCBI): domain Eukaryota; kingdom Metazoa; phylum Arthropoda; class Arachnida; order Uropygi; family Thelyphonidae; genus Mastigoproctus; species Mastigoproctus giganteus. Next base: position 200,227,748 of record NC_143584.1, on the reverse strand, counting down.
AAAGCTTTCCCCCTGATACAGATAACTATCCAGGTAACCTTTGAATTTATTCAAACTGTCAGCCTCAACTACTTGCAAGGGCAATTTGTTCAAGCCATCAACAACTCGCTGGCTAAAAGAAAACTTTCTACAATCTAATCTAAACCTCATCCCCTGTAATTTGAATTTTTGGCCTCTAATTCTGGAATTCCTTATGACAGTGAAAATTCCAGCTTCACTCGTTTTACTAATCCTTCTCAGAGTCTTATAAACCTCAATCAGGTCATCTCTGAAGTGCCTGGTTGCCAAGCTCTGCAGCCCATATAATTGGACTTTCCTCGTATGGTCATCCTTTTGCCAATCTCACCATTCCAGTTGCCTGTCTTTGGACCCTTTCAAGAAGCTCAATGTCTTTTATCAGATGAGGTCTCCATACTTTAACACAGTATTCCAAATGTGGTCTTACAATTGCCTTATACAGTGGGATTATAACCTCCCTATCTCTACTGGATAATGTTCGATAAATCATTGATAGGATACCATGGGTTTTCCTGACTGCATGTTTACGCTGTTCAGAAAACTTCATATCAGCCTATATTGTAACTCCCAGATCCCTTTCCCCCACTTTTTTTTAATTCAACTCCACAAAGTGTGTAATTTATTTGGGGGTTGCCATTCTCCAAGTATAAGATCTTGCATTTAATTGCATTAAACCATAGCTACCACTTCTCTGTCCATCTCTGTAGATATTGTTGAGCATACAACATACCTGAAAATTTCATCAGTTCATACATGTTCTATCCCAAAAACCTTTTCCACTTCTATATCAATGCATCACAAATAATGAAATTAATGAATAAGCACATCTGAAAAAATAACTACACCACCTCACAAAATCTTCTTAATTCGTATCACAAATATATGTGGTTTTATTTCTCAATTATGTCCATTTCCAACTGCCAAGTCCCACTTTCTGACAGGATTTCAATTATGCCTTGCTTAAAACCACCACTTAATTTTATTTATCCTGATTATTTACTCTAAGACTTGCCATTTTAAAGGCGGTACTTATGTATATGTCTGCTGTGATATTTTTGCATCTTTTTGATCTCCTTTATCTTAAAATATTTTTACTCCAGTCTGTCAATTCATTAATTCATTTGTTGCCTCTACAACGTACTGCAATTGGCTTACATCTAAATCTCCATCTTCATTTTCTGCCCTAGATTAAAGTTTATGGCATTTGTAAATAAACAAACTTGAGTCTGAAATGGTTAACACTAGAAAATTTGCTTCAGATCCAAATGGTAGTTGAAACCCTTTGGTTTTCTGGAAAAGCTAGTGGCTATAATTCCTCTCTTACACCCTGACCGTTCTACTGAATTTTTATCTACACACAGAGCTGATTTATTAGCACAGAGTCTCTCAAAATTTTGGTTCCATGGAGAGTGCACTTGGTTTTTTGGAGGAATGTACTTTTTTATTTCATCATTTTATTCCATTCATTTCATCAATCTTATTTCAATCTTTGAGATTAAATGTACTAAAATATATATTAATTTACCAACATATGTACACTCAAAGCTAAATTTTATGCTAAATATGTTTATTTGCACGTGTTCTTGAAAGGGGACATTAAAGTATAAAAGTTTGGATATCTCTATATTAGTATCTTAACTTTACTTTGAACTCAAGCATTGGTAATCTTGGTAAATCTCTAACCAGACCAAATACATTTCACTTAACCTAATATTAATCTTTCTCTTATTATTCACAAACAATTTATATTTTTCCTTAGCAATTTACATTCTTTAGATTTAATAGTGGTTAAATAAAAATTATTTGTAATGATTTTCATCATACATGCAAGCCAATAATGGTTTGCATGTATGATGGAAGCATTATTTGAAATACCAATAGTTTGAATATTAGTAGCAATATTTCAACTATTGAATTATTTTATAAAATAAAATTTTTAGAATAAATTACAACAGCATTTAAATACTAGTAATGATTAAACTAAAATATTTACCTAATTACATCATACATATACAAATTGGAAACTCTAGCTGAATAGCCACTTTCTTCGACATGTAAATAAATAGTATTTCCCAGTATCTGAAGAATAAAAAAATACGTTAAAATTATTAGAATAATGTAACAATTTTAAATAATGAACATACAGCTACAAATACATATACAAATTGGAAACTCTAGCTGAATAGCCACTTTCTTCGACATGTAAATAAATAGTATTTCGCAGTATCTGAAGAATAAAAAAATACGTTAAAATTATTAGAATAATGTAACAATTTTAAATAATGAACATACTCATAAAGTTTTACAAATAAGTATGATGATCATCATTATGACTTCATAAAACTCTGCTACTTGCTGCTTTACAGTATAAAACAATGAGGATGCTTAAATGATTTTAAGAATCCTCATTGAAGAAGATATATGTCTATAATATACTGGGTTTCTCAATAAATATTTAAAAAATAATAATAAGCTGCCGTTCTCTTATTAGAGAAGAATCCTTGAGTGGTAGGTATAGTCATAATGAAATAAATATTGCTTCTACTGACAAAAAAAGGCAAAATAAGTTAAGTTTAGTAAAAATACAGTACACAGATGCTGATAGATAAAATAAAATATAAAATAAATATACTGTGTATAAATTAAAACCGAAATTATATACAGCCAATAAATAATAAAAAAAATATTGATATAATGAGAATAAAAGAGATAAAACGCGCATGAAAATAAAAGTAATAAAATTAGCACAAAGAAGCTTTCAAGGCAACAAGCATCTTTATCAACTTAAACAAGATACATGATAACAAGTCCTTATGTTATGCAGAGGTATAGCCTTGCGCATGCATTAACAACAATGGGTGTGGGTTACAAGTGGCAAAAAGAAGGAAAAGAGGAAAGGGAAGGGGAACAACGAAATACCCAACTGTCAGACTGTGGGAATGGTGTGGTATATGTCGGCCATGTTGTTAGCCTGCCATCTCTCATCATGATGTAAAATAACTGCTTCCATAATAGGATTTATGCATATTTGTGGTTATTTCTCCAAGGTCAGAGATGCTTCTCCTCAAATATCTTAACTCCTTCCTCATACATTTCATTTACCATGGAATGGAGGTAAATAATGCTCTTCCATTCTTGTATATGTTTGTCCATCTGGTCATTGATTAGTTTCTTCAGTTTACAGAAAACCAATGTGTTAGGGACAGTTTACTAACTATAAATCTGCACATGCCCCAGAGCACTGTTCAATCATGAATGGTCGCATTGTGACTATGGAAATCCCACCATTAATCGTAATGCTGAGACCCACATACATCTTATTATGGAGGCTGTTATTTTACATCATGATGAAAGATGGCAGGTTACCAACAGGGCCAGCATACGCTGCACCATTCCCATGGTGTCTGAAAGTTGAGTATTTTTTTGTTCCCTTTCCCTTTATTCCTTCTTTTCGCCACACACAATCCACATCATTTGTTGTTAATTCATGTGCAAAACTATAAATCTGCATAATATAAGGACTTGTTATCATGTATCTTGTTTAAGTTGATAAAGAGGCTCATCACCATGAAAGCTTCTTTGTGCTTATTTTATTTTCATGCACATTTTATTGCTTTTATTCTCTTTATATTAATAGTTTTTCTTTTATTATTTATTAGCTGTATGTAATTTTGGTTTTAATTTGTGCATAGTGCATTTATTTTATATTTTATTTTATCTATCAGTGTCCTTGTACTATTTATTTTTACTAAACTTAACTTATTTTGACTATGTTTCATTGGAAGAAGCAATATTTATTTCATTATGACATTCTCTTGTTCTCCCAGGTAATGCTTGCAAAATATGGGTTCCATTACTAACTATGCATACAGCCTAACACTTTTTTTAGCGGTAATTCTTATTTAAACCATAAAGGATTATCTGAAAAATAAAATATTTTAGTAACTCACTGTCATTTTCCAACACTTTTAATCACTTTCCAAAAACAGTAACTTTCAACTAAAATGAGCAACACACAAACAATTTTCTCTAACAGTAATGAAAATTATACTTTTAAAGTTAAAAAGTATAGAATTCTATTGCCAAAAGTGGTCTGTTATCCTGTGGAAGGTGGTATGCCTTGCTGCAGGCAGAGCTATTAAGTAACAGTTTGGGGTATATAGCCACACCAGACTAGCCAGCCTTTCCCCACAGGAAGCCTGGACTCCAATTCCAGATCAGTGTTATCTGAATAGAATGTAATTCCTACATATCTGTTAAGGCTTCTCTTTCATTCATGTCTGAATAACAAACCACCAAAACCTTGAAGATATAAAAATGCAAATACTTATGAAAAAAAAAAGAGAGAGAGTTGCCTGCCATATGTATTGTGCATTACAGTACAAGATAATTACCAATAAAAGGTTAAGAAGCAACAAAATTTTTGCATTGGCAGAATGCACTACACTGTGAAGAAGCGTTGAGTCTGAGGCAGCAACCAAACAACTGAAAGGGTTTAAGATTGTAGAGAAAGTTAGCAGTGTATTAAATCCGTAATGATTTTCATGAAGACCAGCGTCAGTTTTTTTTTTTTTTAAGTTTTAAAAATAAGGAGCTACACTGTTAAAAACTTACCTCCTCATTCACAAGTAGTCCTCTTACCAAGTCATCTTGTGTTTGATAATCAAAATTATCAGAATACAATGGAGGAACCTGAAGAGAGCACACACTAATATGTGACTGAAGCAAATCATACCTAACAGAAACTTCAGTGTTTTCCTGAAAGATGCTCTGCAAAAAAAAATTTAAATAAAGAAAATTTAAATGTGTATTTCAAGTAAAAAAAAAAAATAAATAAATAAAACTACTGATGATAATGATGCACAAAAGCCACATGTAAAAATTTAACAATAGCATTTGCTATGAGAATTATGCAATTTAATTTTCATAAGTTCTCTTCTATGATTTAGGATGTCCCACTTCAGAAAGATATTATTTTTATTATTCCAGAACCCTCATCTAATACAATACCTCCATGGTTATCGGATCATCACAGCCTTTCAGCCTCCTGGCAAACCAGGCGCCTCCGTAGCCAGGTGGGAAGGAGCAGCAGTGCGTAGCACACGCTTCTTGATTAGACCGGGGTTCGAGCCCGTCACCACCAAATACGGAGGATGCGGAAAGGTCACGAAATGACCACCGCATATCCCGGAGCAATATGGCCTTAGTTGCTAATGCTCCTAAAAACCAAAATAACAAATAACTCCTGGCAAACCGTGCCATCTTAGGATGAAGTACAGGCAACCCCCATATAATATGGTACTTCTACAACATGGTTTCACTCTAACGTGATTGATAAATTGCGGCAATCCTCACACAACATGGTACTTCTACAACAAAGTTTTGCTCTAACATGGTTTGAGAATTGCTGGACATCTCGCATAACATGGCATTTTTGAGCTTTTATATCTAACATAATAGCTGGGAAAACCCTGCTATTATGTTAGATATAATTTTCAATGTTTCCATTCCTTTTTGTGAATCCCTGCTGTTGACTCGCTAATCGTTATCGCCTTGTGCGATTTTTCTAAAACACATTTCTGGAGGTCACTACCATAAAACAATAAAAACAGTTTGCACTTTCTGGTTTATTGGTCTTTTCTGTTAGTGTAATCAATTATAAATGGGTAGTAAACTTGATCTTGCATTTGCTATAGTACCGATACCTGGGGTTTCATGTTATTATGGTGAAATGTGTTTCCCCTTCCATGAAATATTCAATCATATAAAACCATAAATAAATTTTCAGTAACCTCATTACTCCGTATCATGTTTGTTGCAACTTGTGTGTGCCGTGTTCTTTATTATAAATTGCTTATCATTTTTACTGTTTTAAATTTTACAAATAAAAAAAAAAAAAAAAGAAATCAGTGAACGGAAATATCAATTAGTATGTACATATTACAATATGTATTAATTAAGCTATGTATGTAAGCGTAAATTTATTTTTATTTTGCTAACTGGAAACTATTCTTCCAATTTTCACACATCATTTAAAGTGAGGGTCCACTGTATTTTGTTGGGAGATCCCTGGGTTAGATTCTGTGCTATTGAACTTGTGCTTGTTTGAGACCATAAAAAACTGTCACTTCGAAGCATGCAGATTGTAACTTTTAAAGAGAGCAGAAGGTACACGAAATCTAGATGCTGCAGAAGAGATTGTGCTTAGCAGCGATGAAGAGGAAGAAAATTAAATGAATGTACATAATCTGGTTTATAAGTATCACAGTTTGTAAGATAAGACGTTTGTTCAGTTATTACTATTTAAGTTACTACTATTATAAAAATAAAGTTAAAATATTAAATTATTATCACTATAAAAATTAAGTTTCTGATAGTTATAAAAAAATGGTGTATTTTTGTTAGCTTTTGGAATGTAACTCGCCTTTTTGTACTGGTTCCTAGTCCCGTATAACAGGTTTCGCATTACACAAGATTTTTGTAGGAACCAAACTACCGTGTTATATGAGGGTTACCTGTATATATTTTATTTTGATATAAATAAATAAAAAAAATAATAATAATAAGATAAAATGTATATACAAGGTGTGATCAAAAAGTTTGGGCTAATATTTAGAACACAAAGAAGTTTATTGAAGAGACTATTTGGATGGACACTGCATACACTAATCGAATACTTCCACAATTTCTGGAAGCATTCCTGATATACTTCTTTTGGAATTGCTAATAGTTCCTGTGTCATGTTCTGATTTCTTAGTGAATACAAATCTGTAACCTTTCATGGGTGCTTTAAACTTGGGGAAACAAAAAAAAAAAAAAAAATCGCAGAGTTAAATCTGGTGATTATGGTAGATGGGAGACCACAGTGATAAAGTGCTTCACAAGAAATTCTTGAATGAAAAGTTCCAGGTGTGCAGGCTGTTGTCATGGCACAAATTCCAATTCCCTGAAGCCCACTTTTCAGGCTATTTTCTCTCCAAACAGCATTCACACAATCAGCATTGAACTGTTTTTGTAGTATTCATGGTTCACTATTATGTTTATAATAAAAAATAAAAAAAATAATGCCAATTATGTAACTCTGGTTGCAAATGTCCTGAAACTTTCATTTTTGGTTAATAATATTTTAAAGAATTTTTGTACAAATATTAGTGATAAGACTACAGCAAATGTTTTACAAAGCACATTATATAATCATAATTTATAGAGTAAGAAAACTACTTTACCAAAGGTAACTGAGCATTTTTTCCATTGGCAATTTTCTGGTAATATAAAATTTGATTAGTAGAGCTGTCAACAACAAAAACTGCTTCATCTTCTATAGATCTTGCTTTATGTTTAGGTAGCACTTTCCTACACACTATAGTCATTACAGACCCTTTGTCTCTCTGTTTTCGCTTCCTAATGACATATAAAGAAATAACAGATAAGTAAAATTTCTTAAATAATAATATATAAAGCATAACATATTTTTAAGAAGTATTTGCAAGTCACAAATCACCAGTAAGTTATGGTTTAAAAAAAAAAAAACAAAGAAAACAAAATAAAAGTAACTGCACACAAATATATTGTCCAATACAATCAATCCATCAGTTACAACTTTATTTACATGATATAACAACCACACAACTGCATTGTGGGTATAGAAGCGATTCTGCTTCCTTTCATGGCCACCTAATCTAATCAACTAATCTTAATACAGGTGATGTATCTTCCATCTGTACACAGGTTGATTTGCACACTGTCTAGGCAGAAAAACCCAGAATAACAGATGGGTGGGCTAACTACAGCCCAGACTGCAGATGTCTAAAGAATTCCTCCAATCACAGAAAGGAATCGAACCCAGACCTCTCCAGACAAGTGGCAGGTGGAAATGTATTATGCTGACTAAGTTATCATGGAGAATATTAGTGAAAAGATTATTTCACTATTTTAAAATGGGAAATTTCTCTCTGTATGATAGAATTATCACAATATTGATCTCCACAAGGCAGGACAGTCTCCTATGGAAACTATTCAAAATGTAACATTGTCATCCTACAGTGGTTAGATACATTTAATGTTACTAAAAATTCTTCTTCTTCCTGTCCAGTCACAAAGGAACTGGATGCAGGGAATAACTTCGATGTCATATATTTGGATTTTAGAAAAACTTGTGATACCGTTTCACATGGAAGACTGCTGCACAAATTGGAGCAGTGTAGCATTGGATGCAAATTGCTGCTATGGATAAAGGGATGGCTGAGTGGGAGAAGACAGAGAGTGATAATCAATGGACACTGTTCTTCATGGACTAATGTCATTAGTGGAGTCCCTCAGGGTTCAGTGTTGGGTCCACTGTTGTTTTCTGTATTTATAAATGATATTGATGATGGTATATTAGGCTTAATGTCCAAGTTTGCAGACAATATGAAGGTTGGCAGGGTTGTTAATGACACTAATGACAGTATGCTGCTGCAACAGGATCTAAAAAAGTTGAGCAGATGGGCTGAGAGGTTGCAACTGACGTTTAACATTGACAAATGCAAAGTACTGCATATGGGAAGCAGTAACCCCAGAGTAACATATCAACTGTGTGGTACTACACTGACAGTGGTAGAGAATGAAAAGGACCTGAGAGTAATTGTGCAGGCAGGTATGAAGTTTTCTGAGCAGTGCAGATAGTCTGCAAGAGTAGTTCATGGTGTCTTGTCAATGATATACAGGAATTTTTCTAGCAGGGAAAAGGAGGTGATTATCCCCTTGTATAAGGCAATGGTCAGGCGACACCTTGAGTACTATATACAGGTCTGGAGGCCTCATTTTACGAAGATGTAGAGCTGTTGGGGATGAGTGCAGGGAAGGACAACAAGATTAGTGAATGGAACAAAGGGTTGCTCTTACAAAGAAAGGCTTAAGTTTTGCAAATTACAGTGTCTGGAGACTAGGCACCTGCGAGGTGATCTGATTGAGGTGCATAAAGCCTTGAATGGTTTGAGCATGCTCAATGCTGATGGGATTCTTCCTCTTGCTCAGAATAATTGCCTGAGAGGGCATAAATTCAAATTGAGGAAAGACAGTTGTAGGATAGATGTGCAAAGCGAAAGTTTGCCTTTAGCCAGCATGTGGTTGATTGCTGGAACAAACTTCCATCTGTCGTTAAAGTTGATAGCTTAAAGCTGTGTAATATCACAATGCAGGGAATCTCTCAGGTATAAATAAAACTCTCTACTTACATTAATCAAATAGAATGGTTGATGTGTAATCTACACCAGAGGTGCACAACTTATGGTTAAAATAATATAAAATAATCATAACGCTGAAATAAAATATGACATTACGAAGTGCACACTTTTAAACTATTCGCAGTCTTCTTTAAATTTCAATGGAATACAAAGTATGCTGCAGGTCTGCTTGTGTAAATTTTTTTGTCTCAATTGCCAGAGGGGTAAATAACTACAATAAGCATATTTTTCATTATTATTAAACACGTGAGATCTACAATCACAGGAAAAAAAGAGTAGGTTAGCTTTTAGTCAATGCTAAGTTCAAGAAGGGGAAGGAGTGGAATATAGATAGGGCGAGTCCATGTGATTTTCACATGATCCTGTCCTCTCCCTCATAAATATTATATTTTTGTTAAAAGAAGACAATTTTTAAAATATGCATTAAAAAAAACCAGTGAGATAAATAAAGATAAATTTATAAAACAAAATTAAAATAGAATCTATGATCTAATAAAAATATTGGTTTAGCATTTCAAAGAAAAAAAAAATGCCGTTAAGCAGCATATATCAAACACTTACTTGTGTTCATCAAGAATGTCTAGCAAAGGCAAACGAGACACAACATCTCCATTAATTAATATAAAATCAGAGCGAATAAGAGCCTTAGCATCAAGTTCCCTGAGGACATCTCCCATGGACAGAAAGGTTTCAGAGCAAATTATTTGTATATTCATAGAACATGTTGAAGGGGACCATTTTGAATTTCTGTAATGAAGAGGCATTGAAAATTGTCCAATATAATTTAAAAGAATTTTAGTCTATTATAATGAATAAAAGAATTAAATATATTATATATATATATAAAAAATTTAAATAAAAATGAATAGAAGTACTTAATGAAAAGGATAAAAAAATATACCTGTTATACTAAATAAAGTATAAATAAATAAATAAAGTAATGGATAATTATATGTATTATAATATATAACAGAGATGTTTAGTATTAATCAAGGGCGTTCTGGTCGCGGAAGAGAACAGTCGGTGGATTTTTGGCTGCTGTAAAGGGATAAGTATTTTGATAATTTTACCATATTCTTCGTTAATTAACATACTACATTGTGTTTCACAAAGATATTAAATAGGTTTACTAGCATTCATTAGCTTCTTATTTTGAATTTAACTAGTGATTTTTGGAAGTTACGACTTCTGGTGTTGTGCCAATATTGTTGAACTAGCCACCATATTGTAATTGATAAGAAATAGTGCAATGTATATATCTCGAACTGATAGCGTAAGGTATAATGTTAAACTAGATAACGTAATACGAAGCACTGTATTAGGAATCTGTTAGCTTAGTATAGTATTATCAATTAATCAAAAATATTTATTAATCTTATTAAATTCCATTGTTAATTAAACTGCATTTAAACTGATCACAAACTAGCGAGAGTGCTGTTTTTCGGGGGAGAAACAAAGGGGATGATTCTCCAATGCATCACAGTTTCAAAAAATGTGCGAAATGTGAAATGTTTACTGAACTTTCTAAAACAGGACATGATCTAGCCAAGGAGGATGTCTTTGTGTGTGCTAGATGCCTAGAGTGTCAAGAAATTAGATGTCAACTCAATGTTCTGATGGGCATTTATGAGAGCTTGAGGTGTAGGGTAAATGCCCTCGAAGAAATTAATATGGGTAGCCCATCAAGCTCTCAGCTGCCCAGCTCAATGGCAGAGCTGACTCCTGTGCATCAGGCAACATAGAGGCAATCTCCAAGGCAGAATGTGCTGGTCCCAAAGGAAGACCAGCACATTCTGTTGTCAGAGAGACAGGGAATATACTATGCAAGAAGGATAGGTAGAACGGGACAAGGGTATGTCTTGCAGGGGCAAAAGTTGATGGCGTTGTAGAGCAGATATAATCTTTTAAGGGCACAAAAGGTGATATTGTTGTACACGTTGGAACTAATGACATTAAGAGTAAAAGATCTGCAGATTTACTCAACAAGTACAGGTCAATGTTGAAAATAAAGCTGCGAGTTAGGGTTGAATGTTAAAGTGTCTGCAATTCTGCCCAGACATGATAGGAGGGAATATATGATGAGAGCTTGTCGATCAATTCGGCCCTGAAGAGATTGTGGAAGGCTCAAGGGGTAGAATTTTTTTCAGCCTTGTCTGTGCTTGTTGACAGGAGAGACTGCTTCTACAGGGGTGGAGTACACTTAAATAGAAAGTGTGCCAGAATATTTGCTGATGCTATTGTGGCAGTGTTAGGTGGGTCGGAAAACTGCTAGCTTTGGGGGATACACAGACTGAAAGGTTAACAGTGGCCACAGGCAGAGGCAAAAGGGATTCTTGCACTGCTTCTATTGGAATGAGCAACAGTATAGAAAGCAAGGCAGTGGAGATTTCTAGGACTGTTGGGAATCATCGTGGAACAAATAAATACATGGGCTGTGTTAGAGTAATTAAAAGAGTAGAAACAGATGCATGTATACTTGCATGTACACCAATGATAGGAGTATAGTTCATAAATTTGATGAGCTTGAAGTGCTAGTCAACACATCAAAGGTAGATATTGTTCGGATATCAGAGACGTGGTGTCACACATATAAAAAGTGCAGAATTGGAATTTGGGGAGTACAATGTGTACAAAAAGGATAGACAGGACAGGAAGTGAGGATGGGTTATGCTGTTAGGTAAGAAACACAAAATATCTAAGGAAATGCATCCAATTGATGTTGGTGGACAATGTCGAGTCTGTTTGGTGTGAAATAAGCACTGGGAAAGGAAAAATGAGAGTAGGTGTGTGTTATAGGCCTAATGAATCTGATGAGTATAATGAGCAACTGTGCAGAGAAATAGAGTGGGCCAGTAAATCAGAGCATCTTATAATGGGGGATTTTAACTTTCCAGATATTGACTGAAACTTGTGGGTTGGTCTCGCGCACTAGCAAGACTTTTTTGCATTTATCGGATGACTGTTTTCTACAGCAGCATGTTCAAGAGGCAACTAGAGGGAGTAATACTCTTGATATGATTATCAGCAATGGTTATTCATTCATTAAGAATTTGCAGATAAAGGAACCACTGGGCGACAGTGATCACAATGTACTGATATGGGAATTACATAAAGATGTAACTACCATCAAGGCTAAAGGGAAGGGCTTTTGATTTCGTAAAGGTGACTACAGGGGTCTCAGACAGTTTTTAAATTCTGTACAGTGGGACTGATGATGTTACCAACATTGAATTCTAAATGGGAAGCTTTCAGGGACTTAATCTTGGAGGCTACTAGGCTTTTCATTCCAACTAAGAAATATTGTTCTGTTCAAGGTTCAGGCCTAAATGGATGTCAGGTAAATTAATGAGGCTTGTGGCAGAGAAGAAAAATGTATGGGGTGCATATAAATTATCAGGTGACACAGAAGCCTATGGCAGATATAAGCTTGTCTGTAATCAAGTCACAAAGGGGGTTAGGCAGGCGAAGGCAGATTACGAGAAATCTTTGGCAAAGGATGCAAAGAGAAACAGGAAAGAGTTCTTTACTTGTGTAAACTCTAAAAAGAAAGGGATGAATCAGATTGGACTACTTAACATAGATGGGTTGACTATTGATGATCATGCTCAGGTAGCTGATAAACTGAATGAGTATTTTGCATCCACATTCACACACGAAGAGTTATTCAATGAGGGGAATGCCAGAAGTTTATCAAACTCTAACAGGGAGCTAACTGATTTTGTAATAACTGAGAGCAAAGTGGAGGAAAAATTGTTGAAGTTAAACATAAGGAAAGCACCTGGGATGGACAGGATCTATCCAGTTATATTAAAGGAGGCAGCAAAGGAAGTAAGCAAACCCTTAGCAATAATTATGAGAGCTTCCGTGGACTCAGGGGAGGTCCCCATGGACTGGAGGTGTGCAAATGTATCACCAATTCACAAAGGGGGTTCAAAAGGTGACACAAGTAACTATAGACCTGTTAGTTTAACTTGTGTTCCGGGGAAAATAATGGAATTACTGGTTAAAGAAGCATTGCAGGATCATCTAGACAAGACTGCAGTAATAGTTAAGACACAGCATGGGTTTGTTAAAGGGAGATCCTGTGTGACCAATTTGATTGGATACTATGATGTGGTCACAAAGGAACTGAATGTCAAAAATAATTTTGATATCATATACTTGGATTTCAGGAAAGCTTTTGATACTGTTGCACATGGAAGACTGCTGTACAAATTGGAGAGGTATGGCATTAAGGGTAAGTTCTACATTGAATAAAGGGATGGTTGATTGGGAGACAACAGAGACTGGTAATCAATGGACACTGCTCTTCATGGACAAATGTTATTAGTGGAGTTCCCCAGGGTTCGGTGCTGGGTCCATTGTTGTTTTGGGCATTCATCAACGATATTGATGAAAGTACATCAGGATTAATGTCCAAGTTTGTGGATGATACACAAAGGTTGGCAGGGTTGTTAACAACAGTAAAGACAGTATGTTATTCCAACCGGATCTAGATAAGTTGGGCAAATGGGCCAAGAAGTGGCAACTGAAGTTTAACATTAACAAATGCAAAGTACTGCATATGGGTAGCAATAACCCAAGACAAACATACCAACTGTGTTGTACTACACTCAGGGAAGTGGAAAGTTTTTTTTTTTTTTTTTTGATTTGGTAGTTGTTGGCGCATCGGCTTCTGTGGCCATATTGCACCTCCCAAGGTTTTTGCAGTACTTTGATCCAAGCCCAAGGCGGGAATCGAACCCGCGACCTTTGGGTTGCCGGGCAGGTACTTTACCCACTCGGCTAGCCCGGTCGGCGGAAGTGGAAAGTGACAAAGACCTGGGGGTAATTGTGCAGTCAAATATGAAGCTTGCTGAGCTGTGCAGATGGGATGCCAGGGCAGGTCATGGAGTCTTGTCAATGATATATAGGAATTTTGCTAGCGGAGACAGGGAGGTGATTATCCTGTTGTACAAGGCAATGGTCAAGCCACACCTAGAGTACTGAGTGCAGGTCTGGAGGCCTCATTTTAGGAAGGATGTAGAGTTGCTAGAATGAGTACAAAGAAGGGCAAGATTGGTGAGGGGAAATAAAGGGATGCTCTTACTAAGAAAGGCTTAAGTTCTGTGCAAATTGCAGTGCCTGGAGAGTAGGCATCTGCAAGGTGATCTGATTGAGGTGTATAAGGCCTTGAATGGGTTGGGCAAGTTGAATGCTGATAGGATTCTTTCTCCTGAAGAACTTGAGGGGGCATAGATTCAAATTGAGGAAAGACAGTTGTAGAATAGATGTGTGGAAATTTGCCTTTAGCCAGCAGGTGGTTGATTGGTGGAACAGACTTCCATCTTTTGTTGTGGAAGTTGATAGCCTAAATAAATTTAACGCTGAGCTGGACAGGCATTTGGAAAGAATAGAGGTTTTTTTTTTTGTTTTTTTTTTGGCTGATGCTGCATAAGTTTGCTTTCTTGCATTGTATGCCTCTACTAATGTTAATGCTAATTAGCATTAGTATTAGCAATGGCCACATGATTGCAGGGAGCCTATGCTTCTGCTGCTCCAGCCAAAAAAAAAAAAAAAAAGAATAAAATAATAATAAGAAAATTTTTAAAAAATAAATTAATAAAAGAAAAGGAAATAGACAACCTATATGTTTCCCTCCTCCCACAGGTAATTATCCAACTGACCTTTGAATTTCCCCAAACTGTCAGCCTCTATCACCTATATTGGTAACTTATAACTCATTGTTACCAATGTACTCAGAGTAATTTATAACTCATTGGCTAAAATAAAACTTTCTGCAATTCAGTCTAAACAAAAGCCTTATATAATGGGATTATGATGTCCTTATCTCTACTAGCAAATATTCAATAAATCATCAATAGGACACCATGAGTCTTCCTTGTAACCTGTCTACAATGCTCAGAGAACTTCATGTCTGACTGTATTGTAACTCCCAAGACCCTTTTTTCCACTACTGACTTTAGTTCAACTCCACCACGTGTAAAAAGCCACTTCATTAAAGAAAATGTTGCAAAGTGGCCATTCTAGCTACTTATCAAATGCAGGCATTTGACTAAAAGATGCAAGAAGTGAATTACACATGAAGGCCTCATCTAAAAGTATTTTCTACACTGCAGACAATTTCAGAAAAGGGTACAGATGTGAGAACTTTTCCCGACATTCCTCACATGTCACTCTGGAACTTAAGTTAACTTCAGTATCTAAATATATGTGAAAAAGGAAAGAAAAAGAAAATTTGATGGAACTTTTAAAGCCACTTAAAATTATCTGGAGTGCCACTACTTGGACATTCTTATCCGATGAATGTGTCAATAGTGATGTGACAGGGGCCTGAACAAACTTAAGGGTTTACCTAAGAGTGCAGAATAGCAAAATCTGCCAAACAGATAATTTATTATAGAGCTAAATCTTATACAGCTTGAGCATACAAAGTAGGACACTTTCATTTCTTTACACCAAAACAAAATGGTACAAACTAAAAGCAAATATTCAAATTAGTTAGCTAGCCACCTTCTCAATTTTTTCTCGATTTCAGGTTTTACTGTCCACATTCTAAAAATGGTTGGGCTGTTTTGGATAAGCAATGAGGTAACTTAGGCTATAGGGCATCAGTATATTATGTCTATAAATTAACAAATTACAGTAAGCTATTCAGTTTTGTGATTAAAACAAAAAAAATACTTACGTAATATATTCCTTTATTTGCTGAGCATGTGAACAACAAAAGACAAAGACTTCATGGACTCCACAAAGATTTAAACATTCCAGTGTATAATCTATAAGTGGCCTATTAGCTACAGGGAGTAATACCTAGAAAAAAATATTTAATTAAATGGAAATATTACATATTAAAAACAATGTGTTATTATCACTACTAGCTTACTGAAGTGAATAATGTAAAAAAAATGAAATTACTGTATTATATACTTTGACAAAATTGACTTGAACAATGTGGGCTTCTGCTGCCTCTAAAATCCTACGATTTCTTTTTTGCAGATGAGCATTAGCTTCTGAAATGATTGAACTTCATGTACCAGTTGAAACCTAAAGTTAAAACCACATGGTTGGCACATAGAATCTCTCCTAAGTACCAGGGGTACTGAAAGAGAGGTCCTTCAGGCATCACATATGAAGAAAAGTTACATGAAAAGGCTGTATACCACTGTGAAGATGATGATGGGCCATATCTACTCAAACAACTGAGAATTATGTTATTAGAAAATCATTCTTTGTGCCCTCAGTGTCTCACCATCTCTTAGGTCAAACATGGATGACCTCCATATTGCAGACAGATTCCTGCCTGCTCAAATGCTTCAAGTAACACAAGGCCTGAAACACTTGAAGAATAGCAAATATAAGAGGGCCAGAAATTGTGTTTTGCCCCTAACTGTTAGCCATATTAAAACTACTGTTAAATCTAAACAAGTTAGTGTTCTAATTAGTGCTTCATCAGCAAATTTAATGGGCACTTACCAGGACCGTTGCTGCTGGTAAAGCAGATTGATGTTGCATTCATGTTTTAAGATATTCCTGAGGAACTAACATGCATTGACGACAAGAGCCTTATTGGGATTGACTCAGAAATCAGTGAACTAATTTAAACCTACTGTTGTGCAATAGTCTGTCTCTCTTGTTTATTTTGCTTGGCTTGCATATATATTGTGAATACCATACTTTTCATATTAGCATTAGTAGTGGAAAGTGATGCAAGAAAGCGTATATAGCATCGGCCAAAAAAAAATTAATAGATATCCTTATATGCTTTACTTTAAATGAGGTCTAAAACCCTAGATGCACAGTTGTGATTGTACAGTATAATAATTGCACAATAAAGATTCCTATTTCTGGAAAAAATGTCTTGGAAAGACTTCTAGTAATACACAATACTTGGCCATAAGTTGGCCTTCTGGGGCCAATGTTAAATTGTACTCTAGAAACAATGGCGGTTTTTTTTTTTTTTTATTACAGCTGCACCTGAGGAAATGTGATCATGTCATGCAGGACAGTCCTCCATGGAAGCTTGGTTGGCACAATACCTGCTGCCACTTGTTTGGAGAGGTTTGGGTTTGATTTCCATCAAAGACTGGGTGAAGTCCTCTTCAGTCATGGCTATAGTTAGCAGATCTCAAGAAGAGGAAGTAAGGTTTCTACTCATCAGTTATTCCAGGTTTTTCAGCCCACATAACATGCAAATTGGTCCATGAATACAAATTTATAAAGATAACTGATATATGGATATAAGCATACACTTAGGTGTCATTAAAATAATAATTTGACTTGGCTTTATGCAAGGGAACATTAAAAACTTAATATACCTAGAGTACATTATGTGGCAATTCTAACTTTCACAAGTTGAAAACATTTTCCATGCAATAAAAATTAAATTAGTTTATTGGTCAGTCAGGATAAAAAAATTTTATCCTGACTGATAAAAAAAAAAAAAAATTAAAAATATTTTTCATATCATCTCATAATTTTTTTTTATCCTGACTGGCCAGCCAATGTTGACCTAAGTAAAAGATCTCCAACATGGAGATCTTTTACCCAATGCACCATCACAGAAGATCTTATTTCAGATCAAGAACACCAACAAGAAAAAAAAACATCAACTGCAAGCAATAGAAAACCTCATACAGCTATGATCTTAGAAGCAGATCCAGATAATATCTGACCTAGGTGTGCCTCCGTAGCCAGGTGGGAAGGAGCAGCAGTGCATAGCACACGCTTCTTGATTAGACCGGGGTTCGAGCCCGTCACCACCAAATATGGAGGATGCGGAAAGGTCAGGGAATGGCTACTGCATATCCTGGAGCAATATGGCTTTAGTTGCTAATGCTCCTAAAACCAAATAACAAATAAACATCTGACCTAGGCACCTAAAATCTGTTGTATTAATTTTTTGGTTAAAATTAATTTTGTAAATTTTACTAATGTGTAACTATCAGAAAAATGACGTGCAGAGAGTCTAATTATTGCAGGTTATGTAAATATCCAAAGTCACATAGGAATTTTTTTTTATTTTTGGAAAACACCTTAATTATGTGTTTGCATTAATGCTTAGTTCCTACAATTAGTTCCACAAATGATTCCTACAAATAGTCCTTCATGTAGGATTTCCAAATGCCTGAAGGCCACCTAGTCATACCATGCAATATCTAAAATACCATAAATATCATAATAATGGTGCACTTCCTTATTTGTGTAACCCAAGAAAATATGAGTTACACAAATAAGAAGTTACATATCCTAATATCTTCACACAAGAAACTTAGTTTAAATAAAAAATAAATTAAATCCAACACCTATTTGACAACTTATTTGGAGAAAGTATCTTAACACTATGCACCTTGTTGCTATCTAGGTTTAATTATCTATTAAGAAGAGAAGCACATATCATCACAAGAAAATTTTCTAGATGTGAGAAAAGATAACGAAGTTAGTGAATTACGAAAGCTGGTATTCATTCCTTCAACAACCTACTAAATGTATATACAAGTGACGCAAAAAAATGCCTAAGATGTAACTTGAGAATAATGATATGGTGATTATCCACAGATTATGTAATGAATCACTCATACTACATGAACTGGGGATCACATCTGGTGAGTATGGGCCTGGCACACCCAGGATCCTGAGCTGGATATCATCATTCTTCTCTTTGTTTGTGATTCCCTTCTCTCTCTCTCTCTCTCGCAGAGTAATTCAGTATTTTTTTTTGGCTGGTGCAGCATAAGCCTCAGGCTTTCTTGCACCATATAGCTAATAATAATAACCAATTTTGAATTAGTCACATGATATATGTGTTTCATTATGTTAAGTAATGAACGTTGAAAATCCAGGTAGTTTCTTTCCTGTCTGCTTCTAATGCCTATTAGAGAGGTACAGAAGGCAACATTTTGTCATAATAAACAAACCAATGAGTAGAGTTTATTTAAAATTCTATTGCAATTTACATTATACTTATTATTATTATTATTAACCACATGGTGCAAGGAAGCCTGAGGCCTATGCTGCACCAGCCAAAAAAAATTCCTGCATTACCCTGAGAGAGAGAGAGAGAGAGAGAGAAGTAGAAAGGAATCACCAATAAAGCAGGAAAGAGAAGAATGATGATATCCAGCTCAGGACCCTGGGTTTGCCAAGCCCATACTCACCAGATGTGAGCCCCTGGGGTAGCAAGAGAAGCTTGTAAAAGATTATTTCACGAAAGAATTTAAATAAATGAATAAACAGAAGAATATGGGCTGATTTTTAGAATAGGGCCCCCCCCCCAGACTTCCTCAGTCATGGGGTGTTTATCCCCCCCCCTCCTGCTGTTTTAAAATAGGAAAACGAGTTGCCGATTTAAAAACAGTGGCGAGGGGATAAACACTCTAACTAACGCTAACCATAGCGCATTAAGCATGTCAATCACTGCCTTCTTTCTCTTCTTCTCGCCGCTATTTTGGAAGGGGGAGCCTGTTCTAAATTTTACCAGAATCTGAGTACTGGACGGCAAATAGTAAACAGTAAGAGAATAAAGAGTATACTTAAAATACTAACACCTAGAAGCATTCACGAAAAATCACTAATAGCTACGAGTTTATGTACTCAGTATAATAAAATTTTCAATACATAAAAACATTATCAGAGAAATTACAATTCATATAAGATGGGAACGAAACCTAAAACATACTTACACGTGGTTTCTTATGTGTAAGTGGAGAAAATCGAACGTTGAAACTATCAGCAATAACAACGGCTTGAACAACATCTTCTTGTAGAATTTCCTTAGCATCTCCTTTACCCATCTTGAAACATGTGTTACAAAGTATCAATCACTACGATAATTTTAAAGTCCAGTTACGATGTTTTCCATAATGTTTACATCAGACGAACGAACTTGAAATTGTGAAGCTGTCGCTAGATGGCGAAAGAAACATGTTGATGGGAATCATTACACTGAACAAATTTTTATTTATTTATTTATTTTTGTTTCTGCAGTATCCTCGCAGCATTCACCGTGGTTTCGATCCCCATGTTAAAGGTAGTGTCAGAATTTCTTCGAGCAGGAGCATAACAAACTTTTATGTTATTTTTACAATCGGTCTCGGAAGATGGCTCTATGGTTTTTCATCCCTTAAAGTCGGGAGACATATCATACTAACGTCTCATAAAAAATCTCTTGCAGGAAGGTCTGATTGAGAGTGGTTGGATACAGAAACCGGAACTGAAATTCTTCAAGGGGCTTGGTCAAGATGGACGGCAAATAGTAATAAATAGGGAATAAGCAGGATGCGGGAATATTTTAGGCTTATTTAAATGATTAATTTTAATAACAACCACAAGTGAAATTCATGACGCACTTTGCACTGGGCTGTAGGCCTCCAGAAACGTTAATGCTCTAGAATACTGTGATGAGTCCCACCAAGTAATCATCCAGTTCTATAAATTTAGCCATAATCACTGCCTCCGCCATGTCATGTGGCAATTTATTCCAATATTCAACAGCCTGCTGCCTATAGGTGAACTTCGCAGGATTCAAAATTCTGTTATTCCCTGAGATTTTATATTTGTGTCGCCTTGGTAGTGTCTCATCCACGAGGGAGAAGAGATCTCCTCTCTTTCATTTTATTCATACCCCTTATACGAGGGAGGATCAAAAAATATTTGTATTCACCCAGAAGTAATTATGATAGAAGTTGAAGCAAACATCATGCATTACACTTTTTCAATGACACATTTTTGCCACCTCTCAACACATCTGGGTGAGAAGTCATCTGGCTGTCCTTAAAACTATAACTCGGCAGCATAAATCATTTCATTATCATCAGAAAAACGTTTTCCACGAACAAAGACCTTCAGGGCAAGAAGAGAAAGAAATCCGAGGGTGCAACATCCGGGGAATAAGCAGGATGCGGGAATATTTCAGTTTTTCCTGGCAAATCGACAACGTTTCATGTGCACATTGTGCCCTTCCATCTTTTGGTAAGGGGTTAGAGGTGTGGAATTCATCAAGCAGATACTTTACTCATATTAAATGTTGAGGCATAACGTTCACCACAGACCCTAGACTAATTTTGAGTTCTACAGTTGGTTCTTTGACGCTAATACTACTTCCAGGATTAATGCCTCAATTTTTGCAACACACTCTTCTGTTACAGCAAATGCTGGGCGTCCTAGAATTTCTTCATCATACACCGAAGTTTGGTGTGACATGTGTAGTAACAGTAATTCTAGGTTCGTCCACATTTGAATTGTTTATACAATGTGCAACGCCACTGTAACCTGGGCAGTCTTAATAGCGACCATTTTTCGTAAATTATTTTGGGTGTTTTTTCCTTGCACAAAGAGGAACCGGATCACTGGACTGAATTGCACTCTATTCATTGTGACGCTTCACTTCATTCAGCGCTGCAAAGAAAAAATAAATAAATCGAAATCAAAATTTGTGTGGTTGCTATAGAGATTTCAAGATATAAAAAAATTTCATCTTTTTATCACGAAGGGACGAGTTCGAGTCCCTTCGATGATGTGAGGAATTTTTATGGGCCTTTTTCACAACTTGGCAGAGTTAGTCGGTCTCAGGCGAGAGTAGCGCCCTCGTGTGTAGCACAGTTGCAAGGATCGCTGTTCTCCCTACACCGGGCGGAAAATATCTGAGTTCGAATCTCATCGATGATGAGAGGAATTTTTTGGGTACTTTTCACAACATAGCTGAGTTGGTCTGTCTCAGGCGAGGGTAGCCTGGTTTTTTCTCCCGGAAACTGGGGTTTTTCGTCCAGCAAACAGAAAGATCTATTTCGAACAGCACTATGCAGCGGGAATTGAAGAAGCGGAGATTTGGTGTTGTGCGCCTATATGAAAACCGCTTTCTGTAAAAAAATCGAAAGAGTCGACTGGATTGGTACCACCAAGAGGAGAGAGTGTGGCCCAAACATAATGAATCCATGCATGCCGAGTGTCGCATGTCCAACACTCAACATCTCCTCTACAGTCACCCCACAGGGCACCACAACCCTCACATGGGAAGAGTCAGTAAACAACATCTTGGACACCCTGTTCCCACTAAACACAGATCCTCAATCCAGCCAGCAACAAGAAATCTGTGCTGAAACCGCATCCTACAGCACCACTTCTATAGAACAGCCTTTCAACTTAGATGAATTAAAACTTGCTATTAGCAAAACAAAAAACAAAAAAAGCCCAGAGTTAGACTTCATTGAAGCAGAAGTAATTAAGAACCTTGCAGAGACGCAATCAAACCTCCTTCTCAGACTGTACAACCATTGTATAGAAGTTGGACTCTTCCCTGATGACTGGAAAGAGGTCAATCTATGCCTCATTTTGAAGAACCCAAATAAGTCACCAGAGCAGCCAAGATCATACAGACCCATAGCACTCCTTCCCGTTTTAAGCAAAATATTTGAACGTCTTCTCTTATCCAGATTGGAAGAACACTATAAAAATGCAAATCTCCAGTCCCCAAACCAGTTCGGCTTTCGGGCAGGCCGTTCAGCAGAAGATGCTCTTTGACAGCTTATGGATTCTGTCAAAAATTCAGCCACCAAATACTCCTTAGTAATATCAGAGGATTTCGCCAGGTCCTTTGACTTGCTCCGGTGGCCAAGTATACTACGAAGACTTAGAGAAGCTAGCGTTCCAGCAAAGCTTTACAGCTGCATACAGAACTATCTGCACAACAGAAGTGTTACAGTCAGAAATACCTATCGACAAGTCTCCAGAAATGTCTACAGAGGCTGCTCCCAGGGCTCTGTTCTTGGCTTTTTTCTACGGAATGTGGTCATGGACGAGTTCCTGAACCTAGACCTAGGGGATGTTTCCACCCAAGCCTTTGCAGACGACTTGATACTGACAGTCACTTCAGAGCTTCCCTGGAAACAACGCCATATAAGAATGGGCCATAAACTCCGCATATCCCCTGAGAAAACTACTTCAATTCAACTCAGAGAAACCCTTCAAATAAGCAGTCCTCCGCAAATTAAAATTGCTGGTAGAACCATCAAACTGGCAACTGAGATGAAGTACCTTGGGGTAATTCTCGACCCCAAGCTCACGTTATACCCGCATCTAGACCACCTTCATCGCAAAGTCAGGAACTACACCACAACGGTAGTGAGGATCAAGGTCTGACTGGGGCCTAAATCGCCGCTCACTGCAAATGCTATACAAAGCTGTATTTATTCCCACTATAACCTACTGTGCAGGTGTCTTGTATCATCGTGCACTCATTGTTTGTAACCAAAGGAAGCTCACCTCCATTCAACGCAATATCCTTCTTACTATCATCTGTGCCTGCTGCACAGTAAGCAACCCACCGCTCCAAGTCTTGGCAGGAGTTCTCCCTCTGGATCTGCAGATAATTCGCAAAGGCGTGCACTACTGGCTCGCAAGGGACTCCCTACCACCAGCCTGGATTTCACTACAAACCCCGCAAACTCCATCAAAGAAGAAAAAAAGCACCTTGCGGTCTACCTTCTTAATGCCTGGCAAAGCAGATGGAATACCATCCCCAAAGGCTCCATCACTAAAAACTTCTTACCTCAAATAGCCCAGATCTACCCTAAAGCTCCAGCATGGTACAGCCCAAGTTTATATATCGCTTTCCTGATTACAGTCCATGGATCCATAAATCACAAACTTGCCTCTATGAACATCGTGGGTGACTCTCGCTGTCTTTGTGGTGAAAACGAAGACTGGGATCACCTATTCTATGTTTGCCCGCTCTACGAGGACCTGCAAACGTTGCTTATATCAAAAATACATGGCTTGGCTCGAGGAAATTAACATTTTCTGATCAATGAGGAAGACCAGTACCACACTTTCTCTGCCTTCACCCATGATCTCTTCACCAGCAGAAGATCACTGGTGCAACGTCCTGGAGCTAATGCACATTGATCAACACCCTTTTCTCATATACTAAACATCCCCACCGCAGATTCGTCCAGATTCGACTGTGAACATCTTCACATAGATTGTGACCACTTCTAACCACTGAACTTGACACTCAGGTAGCTTGAATTGTTTCATCCGTGTCTCTCTTGATACGTGACTCTCTTCCCAACCTCTCGATGGCCCTCTTCTTCCACGTTCCGCTTAGGTGGGAGAATTCCCACCCAACCTGTGGAGGATGCCTTCCCTTACATCCTCCGTCGCTCTGTCTATACCTCCTTTCCTTTACCCTCTCCGGTACATCCTGTACTCCCTGCACCCTATATCTTTTTTTTTTTTTCCAGGAAGCTCAGGCAACCTGGAGGAGACTACCCAGAGAATTATGGGCAGTCTGGCTACCTCCTAGTGGTGTGTGTAGGCAACGTGGAGTCCCACCAGGGGCCTAGCGGCCAGAAGCCAGGACACCCAACAAAACCCAGCACAATACTTACTTCATTTACAACACAAAAAGTTTTTCTGGCTTTCACAGTGATACTGTTTGTCTCCACAGAGTTTATATGGCGCAGATGTGAAAAACCACCGGAGGCGCCTTTCTCTCAACACTATGCACACTATGTCCAACACTCAAGTGACTGGAATTGGCATCGTAGTATGGAGTGTGATCTGCTGGCACGGACTGGGTCAGCTAATATCGATACGAGGTCGTGTTGCCATTTGTTCTATTGAAAAATTCAGCAACCTGAAAAGCTAAGTGTTTGAGATTACGTGGCCTGCTGCGGTCATCGCGGGGTAAGGAGCTATACATACTGGCTGCGTTAGAGTTAAAAAACAAAAGCAGGTGCATATGTACTTGGGTGCATAAAAATACTAGGAGCAGAGGGGAAAAATTTTATGAATTTGAAACACTGGTTAAGTCATCAAAGGCGGACATTGTAGGGTTATCAGAGACATGGTGTCACTCAGATATAAGAGAAGCAGAATTCGAACATGGAGAGTACATAAAGGATAAAAACTGTCTTGTTAGGGCCACCCAAGTCCGAACCTAAGCCCATGTGTATTATGTCCATAAATTTGTTGTGTTCTATGGTGATTTTTCCTGTTTTTCTGGAGGGAAGACCGGAGTCAACAACTTAGGCTATGTTACACCTTAAACACGTATCTCTAAATTGCTTGTCTGTTGTGGTCGATTTGCTGTTTGCTGGAGCAGTGCAGATAGGCTGCCAGGACGTTAACGAGGTTTTGTTAATGATATACAGGAATTTGGCGAACAAGGATAAGGAAATGATTGTCTCATTGTATAACGCGATGGTTAGGCCAATATATTGTATTAAATATGAATTCAAGTCTGGAAGCCTCTTTAGAGGAAGGATACGGATCTGTTGGAACGTGTTCAGAAAAGAGCAATTAGATTGGCGAGGGCACAAAAGGGCTTTTTACCAGGAGAGGCTTCAGTTCTGCAAATTGCCTCATGTGGAGACTAGGCACCTGTAAGCTGATCTGATAGAGTTTTAAATCTTTGAATGGATTAAGCCAGCTCAATGCTGATGCCATCCTTACTCTTGCTCAAACTACACACCTGAGGGCATAAATTCAAATTTGAGATCATCAACCAGAGGGTATATAACCGTTGGAGTAAATTTCACTTTGAAGTAGAAGTTGTAAATTTAAATTACAAAGAAAGAGATTTAAAATGGATTATAGGAAGTTTTATTTTCGCCACCAGTTATTAATTACATGAATTAGTTACCTCCGTGCAGTGGCAATCCCAGGATTTTCTGGAAGGGAGGTGATGCTAAAGCAGCGTTACGGGAAATCATCATGTAGAAATAAAAACAATCCCTATTGCTCTTATCATAGGGGCTAAGCTGCATTAACCCCTATCAGCGGTCGCAACTACCTCTGTGGGTAGCTGAAACAGGCAGATTGGGGAACTGAAAGATGGCGAAAGAACTGGGTATTTTTAATTTTCTACTATCCTAGATGGGTATCCAGAGTAACTAACCACACAGTTGGTACGTTACTCTGGGGTTACTGCTGCCCATATGCAGTACTTTGCATTTATAAATTTTATGCTTCAGTTGCCATTTCTCAGCCTATCTGTCTAACTTTTTTACATTATGTTGCAGTAGCATACTGTCCTTAACCACCTACCCACATTTCTATAGGGTTTTATCAATGATATACTGGAATTTTGCTATCCGGGATAAGGAGATGATTATCCAATTGTACAGGGCAATGGTCAGGCTACATCTTCAGTACTGCATGCAGGTCTGGAAGCCTCATTTTAGGAAAGATGTGGGAGCAGCTGGAACGAGTACAGACAAGGGCAACGAGATTGATGAGGGAGACATAGGGGTCCTCTTACCAAGAAAGGTTTCAGTTCTGCAAATTGCAGAAACTAGGCACTTCCTAGAATCATCCTACTAGGTGCTCTGATTGAGGTGTTTAAGGCTTTGTAACGATTGAGCAAACTGAATGTTGATAGGATTCGTCCTCTTGCTCAGAGAGGCCCCAAATTCTAATTGAGGAAAGTCAGTTGCAGAATAGATGTGTGGAAGTTTGCCTTTATCTAGATTGTGGTGATCTGTTGTTGGGGAAGTTGATAACTTAAATATATTCAAGGAAGAACTAGACTAACCATTAGAGGGAATGAATAGGTAAAATAGAAAGTGGCGCTTTTTTTTTTTTTTTTTTTTTGGCTAGTGCTATATAAGCTCACTTTCTTGCATCATCTGCCACTGTTAACGCTAAACTACTACTACAGCAGACTACAGATGCATGCTGGGATATTTATAGTAATGATGAGTCAGACTTCAACCAGAGAGCACACACACAAATAGTTATCACGAGACTGTTAATTGCGTCATCCTCTTCGTGCCTCGAATTTCCTGCAAGTAACTGTGAGGATACATAACAGTGATACAATATGGGACATCATTGTGAAGAGAAATGTTAAACGATCTTTCATTGCCTTTGGAGTCATTATTTTGCCAGCAGAATGAAGTTAAGTTTTTGTAGCTGGTGTCCCATTACTTTGTTTAAAGTTTATGTGATATTACTTCACAGTGAGTTTCTCTGCAAATGATTTTCACTTACTAGAGATGTCAGAGCAAATATATTATTTCAAAACACATTTTCTCTGCATCTGTTAATCATTTAAGGACTGTGAAAAGAAAATTTTCTTTTAGGTTTGTTTCTTTCTACTAGCGGTATAGTCACCAGCTGCTAAAGGATCTATTGTTTTATCAAATTTCACATGTGCCATCTAATTTTTTCTTATCTTTCATTAAGAATTAAGATTCTTTTAAATCAATTAACTTACACTATTTTTCTATAAATCCTAAGTTCCATGCATAC
Organism: Mastigoproctus giganteus; assembly: GCF_048544385.1. NCBI lineage: Eukaryota > Metazoa > Arthropoda > Arachnida > Uropygi > Thelyphonidae > Mastigoproctus > Mastigoproctus giganteus. Next base: position 200,200,254 of record NC_143584.1, on the reverse strand, counting down.
TGTTATGTATAGCCATGTTGAGCTGATTTTGCATTTGCAACACAATTGGTATAATCACTGTCCTCCCCACAACGGGCGAATTCGAATCCCGTCAATGACGTAAGGAATTTTTATGTTTTTTTTTTTTTTTTTTCACACCGTGTTAAAGTAACTCGGTCTCATGGGAGGGTAGCATGGTTTTTCCTCCCGGAAATTGGCGGTTTTCGTTCAGGAAACAAGTACTCGCTCAGAGGCCACACGTAATTTACAGACAGGGTAATACTGCCTAAGTTTCCAATGCACCTAAAACAATGCAACAATAATAACCCCTCTTGTGTAGGAATGGACTGGTCTGTGATGCAGGTGAAGGCTCAACGTCAGGAACGGCTGATATAAGTTTGTAAACGTGCCTATCAGTTTTTGAGTGTGCGAATAAGAATGGTTCTGCGTCGAGATCCTTCCGATTTCGAACGTGGAATGATTGTAGGGGCAAGAAGTGTAGGTGCCAGTATCTTAACAACAGCAAACATGGCAAAGTGCTCCCGTTCTGTGGCGTTACGGGTCTACCGTGATTGAATCAACGGCGAGCAACCAACCAAAGGTCACACAAGTAAAGTATACTAAGCTAAACAGTTTAGTATAGTTTAGTTTTTTTAGTTCCTGGAGTTGATTATCTGGTCTTGGATGGCGAGCATGAATCCTTCGGTCCCAGTTGTTGTTGTTGTAGTAGGGCTTTAGAAGTATGAACGACTAAACTCAAATCGCTCCGTGTGTACTGTCTGTAAATTGCATGGGTTCTGCAGTCGATTTTCTGGTTTCTGGAGGAAGAACCCGAGTTTTCCGTAGAAAAAAACCTGCTACCCTCACCTGAGACTGACTAACTCTGCCGTTTTGTAAAAAAAGGCCGATAAAATTTCTTCATGTCATCGACGGAACTCGAACTCAGGTCTTTTCCACCAGGTTTTGGAAGAACAGAGATTCTATCAATTGTGCTACGCGCGAGGGCATTTCGGTCTCGGGGAATATCGTTCCGTTCGTGGGCCAAGCATTGGAAGCCATCTTATCATCAATGTATTCTTAATGGAGGTCTTTGGAGTGTCTTCTTCGCCCATCTTTTTGTCTTTGTTTTTCCTGTCTGTGTGAGTGCCGTCCCCTCGTTGAGGTTGAGTGCCACTTGTCTCTCTTTCTTATGGCTTGGTAGGTTGGCGCAATGTTTTCCTGGACGTAATCCCGCAGGTTCTTAATTTCCTTCTTCTCTTGTTCAATGACGTAGCTCAATCTCCTCTCTCCTTGTTTGCGGTCTACTGTCAGTCTGTCTATGGCTAACTTCGGGTGGTGTCAGTATTGGTTATCATTATCCTGTCGATCACATAATCTTCTCCAGCTTGGTGTTAGTACAATCTGTGATCCTGAAAGAGTATGTTAGTGCTGGGCCTGCTTAAGCGTTTATGGCTGCGACCATGTTCTTGCCCTTCAGCTTTGATTTTAGCAGGCTTCTCAGTCTGTGATGGTATTTCTCAGGCGGGTCTTGATCTTCTTGTGTTCCCAGATATTTGTATGTGTCTCCCTCTGTCTCTTCACCCATCTTCGTTTTCGCGAGCAGTACAGTGTTATTGTCACCGTCTGCCCCATGCCGGGTTGGTTCAAATCACATCGATGACACGAGGAACTTTTATGGGCTTTTTCACTCAGTGGCTGAGTTAATCGATCTTAGGCGTGAATAACAAGATTTTCCCCTCCGGAAACTCAGGTTTTTCGTCCAGCAAAAACAAATAAACCAGAGAACATACGCAATTTATAGACATAGTACACATGTGTAGATGAAATAACTTTTCGGGTAACCGCAATGAGATAGTTGTTTTTTTTTTTTTTATTCACCGGTCTTCAGCTGGTAGTTTCGTCAGACTGGACATCCTTTATGCAATCAATGAATCTTGCATTTGTCAAAGCCAAATTGTGCTGAACTCCGGAGTAGCTGTTGGAGTTGATTTTCGGTTGCGGCTTAGTTTGATGTCATCCACGTACATCACGTGAGAGTGGGCGTACAGGTTCTTCCTCCATTCTTTTAGGGTATATCTGTAGTTGCTGTTATTGAGCATGGTGGAAAGTGGTTTGAGTGCTAGACAGAACTATAGTGAGCTCAGAGCATCTCCCTGGAAGATTCCTCTTCTGATTGGTATCGGTCTGGTCGTGATGTTCTCTACCTTGATGGTGGTCCTCCATTTTGCCATGGTTGCTTCTAGGAAGTGTCAGTGCAGGGTTGATTTTGTATATCTTCAGTGTCTCTATCAGCCAGCTATGAAGCACGGAATCGAACGTCTCGCGGTAGTCAATGTAGGCCGGGTACAAATTGCAATGCTTCTTGTAAGCTTGCTCCATAACTGCAGCGTCGATTGTCAATTGCTTCTT